>NW_020956133.1:65557-78578 GCF_003031625.1 Empidonax traillii | reverse complement strand
ATCAGCAGGGTGCCAGGAGTGCAGAGCACGCTGGCTGACAGGAAAAATCAAGGTTTGGTTCTCTTTGCAATTCGTATCTGGGCTGCTCCCACCCCCGGGCTGGGCCAGGCTCCCGTTCCCGCACAACGCTTGGGTTGTGTCTCTTCTCTCAGGCTCAGCCCTGCCCCTCACAAGCCCCATCCCTCGACTGCTTGGCTTCCAGGCCTCCTGGGAGAGGGGAAAAGGTGGGATCTGGGCTCCATCTCCCCCAGCCAAGAGCTCCTGGAGGGGTTGTGGGAGGAGGTTTCTCACCTTTCTGCTCCGGGCTAAGGTAACTCCTGGTGTGGAGCTGTGTCAGGGCAGGCTCAGGGTGGATCTCAGGGCAAGGTTCTTCCCCCCCAGGCTGGTTGGGCACTGAACAGGCTCCCCAGGGCAGTGGGCACAGCCCCAAGGCTGCCAGAGCTGCAGGAGGCTTTGGCTGATCCTCTGGGGCACAGGGGGTGACTCTTGGGGCTGAGGGTTGGACTGGATGGTCCTTGGGGGTCCCTCTCAGCTCAGGATATTCTGTGATGGCAAAACCTCTGGAAAGACCAGGATTGCTTTGCTTTGCCTCTGCCCCCCAAGCAGAGGTTGGGGGGGTACCAAATGAGCACCACGTGAAACGCTTGGGGTTGAGTTACAAGACAACGTTTTGGGAGAGAAACTTTTCACACTCAGGTTTTATGTCCTGCCCGGCTTTATTTGTGGCCTTTTATAAGATTCTGTAGTTGGTTTGAGCATTTTTCTTTGTTCTTCCACCAGGAGCTGTGTTGGGTTGGGGCCCCTTGCCCTCCCCCAGCCCTGTGTAATTCAGGTGCGTCTTCAGTGAGGCCGAAGGAGCTGCAGAGGAACAGAGAAGACCTTCGTGCTCGCAAGGTTTATTTCTCCAACTCTCCCATTTCTTGCTTTTCTATATTTCATACCAACATTTTGGAAATGACAGACAGTTAAAAAAGGAAACTGCAAATGGAAGTGTGAAATTTTGCACTTCTGGGCCGTAATGAATCTCGCTTGGCTTCCTACTCTCTGCAATAATGTTGCTGGAAAGTGCAAGGACCTTAATTTTCCCTGTGCACGGCTTCAAAATGTCTCAGCTCCTGAAATGTCAGGGCTCCATCACGTCCAGAGTCCGGTATAAAACCTGGGGGCAACCACAGGCATCTTGTTTGCTGTGGCCAGGGACAGGGGGGGGATTATTGGGGTGTCCTGTGCAGGGATAAGGGCTGGATTTGATGATCCTTGGGGGTCCTTTCCAGCTCAGGATATTCTGTGATTGTAAAGGGGACACAAGCTCTGCTCATCTTTTGGAGTAACATCAAACACTCTGCTCAGAAAAGGGTGGTGGGGGGGAATATAATAATGCAGCATTTTTATAACTGAGATTTGCACAGTGCTGTGTTGTTCATCATGCAATAATCAGCCACGTTCCTGGATGGGCTCAGGAAACTGATAGGTGGCATTGTCCAGGTTGAGTCCCTTTTCCCTCCCAGCTCCTTGTGCAGCACCAGGTTGGACGCAGGCACTGCTGGGGCTGGAGGATGATCTCCAAGTCCCTCCCACCCCCGACAATCCTGTTCCCCGACTCTGGGATTTGCTCCGTGCTGGTTTCTGCAGCCCCCCCAAACCCCACACCGCAACCCCCCAAACCCAAACCATCACCCAACCCCCAAACAGGCAAAAAAGAGCCTTGCCCAAGATTCCCAAAAGGCCTGAGAAATCTGGGATCAAGCCTCAGGTCTCCAGCAATCACAATCTCTGCCCTGCCTAACCAGGCAAAGCTTAGGACAGCCCTAAGTGAAAAACCACTTGAAATTCGAGTGGCAACACTCTGGACTAGTTGTTTTTTTTACTGTAAAAAAAGTTGTGAGCCACAATCTTCCCCGAGATGGAAAACAAATCAAAGCTGGAATAAGATCTTTCGCTTCCCAACCTTTGGCGTCGCACGCGCACGTTTTTATCCCGACACGGTTTGGCACACCAGAGTGTCACCCCCAGCCTTTTATGAAACTGCCTTTCTGTTTAGCAAAGTGCTGCATCAGTGGGGCCGCTTCCCTTTCATATTTCTGTAATTAGCCCTGTTCTAAATCCTCCGGCGGCTTTTTGGAAAGATGTCGATTATTTACAGTACGCGCAATTCAGATGTCACCGGATTATTAACCTCGGCTGTGTGGTTTTAAATGTCTGGATTAGTGGATGTGAGGTTTGTTTCCTCCACTTCAGGCTGGGAAAAACAGTCAGGGGAAAAAAAAAATATTGAAATGTAAACAGGGGAGATAAAGCATTGCTCTGCTACCACCTTGCAACCACCAAGTACAAGGGAAAGAAGGGTTGGCAGCAGGAGCTGCTGTGCCAAAGAGGTTGGAAATTGGGAGCTGCAGCCCCAAAAGCACCCCTGGTGAGAGGTGCTCTGGAAGATTAAACCAGTCCTAAAACAAGGCTCTGCTTTCAGCCTGAGGTTGAAGGGAGCACAAACCCCTCCAGCAGCTGGGAAGGCCCCAGGCCCCACATGGTGCTGTTTGTCACACCCCCACAGCACCAGGAGATGATTCCAGTCCTGCCTCTGCCTCACTGTGGGATTTTGGGACAGCAGCCTCTGCTCTGCTGGTCTCCCACTCTTGGCAAGCAGGAGATTGGGATGTGCTTGGACACGATGCTGAGGAGGTGACAGAAGTCTCTGCTCCGGGGGCAGCTGAGCTCTGGCACCCAGGATTGGCACAGATCATCCCCCCCAGGGGCTGGACGTGTCCCTCCATGCTCCAAACAGCATCAGAGGGACTAAAGATTATCCCTTCCACCAGACCTGGACAGAGCCAGCTGGAATTTCTTAGGACAGGAAGATTTCCTGTCCCTGTGGCATCATCTGAGCCATTCACTGCTGGGGAAGAGACACCAATATTAGACTCACTCCAAGGCTGCAGTTCCCAAAGCACTGGAAATGTCAAAAAAAAACCCCCAAAAAACCACAACACTGTGGGCCATCCCAGAAACATTTCACTTTGATTTCGATCCTTTTTTTCAGACAGATGTTTTTACAACGCAACAGCAGGAACTGTGGAAGGGAAAAGCTGGTTTGCATGAAGGCTCCCCAAGGTTTCCAACTCCACCTGGGCCTCTCTGTTTATTTTTATAAATATCCAAATATATAAATATATATATATAAAAATATATAATATAAATATATATTATATAAATATCCAAATGTGTTCTGGCATTGCCACTCCGTGGCTTTCACTGATTTCAGTAATCCATCTTATCCCAGCAAGGGACAGCAGGAAAAACTCCTGTCATTACCAAGAGAGAGGAAACAAAATCAGCTGAAAATTTCTGTGAGTCCTCAGGAAGTTCCCCTTCAGCTCCAAACACGGTGCAGAAAATGCCATCAGTGATTTTCCCTTTGTAATTAGGTTTGCAAAGGTTGACTGGCAAGGAATTAAAACATGGAAACATTGAAAATATCAGTGAGTTCTGGCATCCTGAGTAATGTGACATTTATATGATAATTTGGTAATTAAATATGCGAGCAAGGATGCTTTTCTTCTTGAACATGAGGTTACAGTACTTTCAGGAAACGCCTTCCAGCCTTTTACAGGTTCAACTTCTCGCTCCAGTGGAAAAATGAGCTTGGCAATGTGTGGGCAGGGACCACTTGGACCAGAGCAGACCCACCCCAGCACAGCTCCAGCAGCACCTCTGCCACACAAACACCATCTACGGGGGCTCCAGGTGGAACCCCCACGTCCTGCTGCCTGAAAATTGGGATGCTCTGGGGGGAAAGAACATGGACCAGAGGTGCCAGGGCAAGAAAATATCCTGTAGAGGCACTGACAGTCTGGATGTGGGGTATATGAGCCCCCATAACCTGGAGGGCATCCCCACCCCACAGCACCCATGAACAGGTGGAATCACCACTGGGCTCCTCCTGACAATTAAACCATTGGTTTAACCCCAAGGTACCTTCAGAAATAAAATCTTTCCCCATTTTGCACGAGTGAGGCTGAGGAAGTCGGGGCTGCTCTGCCTGGAGAAGAGAAGGTTGTGTGGAGACCTCACAGCACCTTCCAGGGGCTACAAGAAAGCTGGGGAGGGACTGGACTGTTCCTCAGGGACTGGAGTGACAGGACAAGGGGAAATAGGGTTAAATTGAAAGAGGGGAAATTTAAGTTAGATATATGGCAGGAATTGTTCCCTGGGAGGGTGGGCAGGCCCTGGCACAGGTTGCCCAGAGAAGCTGTGGCTGCCCCTGGATCCCTGGAAGTGTCCAAGGCCAGGTTGGAGCACCCTGGGCTGGTGGGAGGTGTCTCTGCCCGTGGCAGGGGGTGGAATGAGATGATTTTTGAGGTCCCTTCCAACCCAAAGCATTCTATGACTGGACAAGACCCCCAGAGAGAGGTTTTGCCTGTGCTGGGAGGACAAATGAGGTGAGGCAGACGAAGGTCTCTCCTCAGCCAGCCACTGACTTTACACCCCCAACACTCACCACATCCTCTCCCTGCATCTCAGCACTCCCTTCCCCAGCTGATGAATAATTTGGAGGCCTCAGCCATTATTAAATAATAAAGATTCTTTTCCTTGCAGAAATAATTGAAGCAGTGGAGCTGAGAAATCGAGGTCGCCCTGAGCTCGGCTCCCCCCAGGACATCAGCTCTGGGTGGCACCCTGGAGCTGGGGGGGGATTGGAGCCACAGGATTGGGCAGGGATGGGCTCAGGGATGCTCATCCTCTCGCCCTGGGGCTGTTGAGAGGGAGCAGGGACATTTCCAAGCTGGAATTAAGCTTGTGGTGACTCAAATTCAAGAGAGAGTAGCTGAAGTTTATGATGTTCTTGGCTGCATCCCCAGCTGGGAGTTTGCTGCTGCCAGCTCTGCAGATCCATCATTTCTTCCTTAATGGGAGGAAAAGACAAGCCCTCTTTGGGTACAGTGATACCAGGGAATCATCAAAATCACTGAATGGCACAAAAGTTCCCCCTCATTAATGGAAACCTCCCTAAAGGCAGGAATTCTGCCTGCAAACCTCACCTGGGGCTGGGTTTTGGCAGCCACCGAGAGGGGATTTGGGGAAGCTGGAATTAAAAGGTGCTAAGAGCAATGTTTCTGGGAAAACTCCGGATGCTTCAAGCCCTCCCTGCTCCTGCTGGTTCCTCCTTATGGCTGTGCCCTCAGTCACACCCTGCAGCAGTTTTTTCCTCCAGGTTTATTCCAAGTGGAAGGGAATTTGTGGTTGGGATGTGTCTTCCCCTCTCCAGGCTTGTTGCCCACCATGAGGGAAAAGCCAACAAGAAAACCCACTGGCAGAACAAGTCCCCTTTTCATGGATCTGCATGGAGCTGGATCCAGCCTGCCTGAAAACCAGGAATGTTTTTTTCCCCCCTTTTTCCTTCTCTCAAAACATCCCCTGACTTTTCTCAAAATCAGAAGGGAAACAACCAGAGTAACAAAGTTTTCTGTCTTCCCATTCCTGTACTGATAAATAAAATTATCATTGATGATTACAGGAATAATGGCTTATTCCAGGAGTAAAAATCCTGTTTATTGAGAACCCAACCCCAGTTAAATGAATGTGGGCTTCCAGCAGCGACACAAACACAATTAAATATGGAATGAGATCCTTTGTGCAGGATTTTCCTGAGCCAGTTCAATGGCACCAGGAAAAAGAGCATTAAGTGCTGGTGTGGTGTCCCAGTGTGGAACTGGGAGGGCAAACATTCACTCAGGGGGGGAGGATGAATTCACTGCCTCGTGAGAAAGGTGTGAGAAACGCCAGCCCCCACAAATAAAAGACCTCCAAGTGAAGGCAGCCTGTCCTAAATCCTGCAATCAAACTGCGATGAAGACGTTTGGAAAGACTTCCAGAGCCCAGCGTTCTGCTTGAGGGACTCTCCGTGCTAATTAGGGACAATTAAAAGCGCTGAAGGAGCGTTAATGTGTTTGCTGGGCACTGAGAAATGTCATCTCCTCATAAATGTGTCAGGTTTGGTCCAGTGCTTGTGACAGGGAGGTGCCTGAAGCCATCAGGATGAAGGGAGAACTTCCCTGAGCATCCTGCTGGAAGCAAAGCTCTGCTCCATTCCCAAGGCATCCCCCTGCTTTCCATTTCCTGGGAATTAGTAAGCTGAACAACAAGATCTTTTGGAAGTCCCAGGTCTCTTTCTGAGGGTGTCACTGAGTTTGAAAGGCTGGGAAAAGGGGGAGGAAAAGGGGAAAAGGGGGAGAAAAAGGGAAAAGGGGGGCAAGGAAAGGAAAAGGGGGGAGGGAAAGGAAAAGGAGGGAGGGAAAGGAAAAGGGAAAGAGGGGGAGGAGGAAAAGGGAAAGAAAGGAGGAGGAGGAAAAAAGGGGGGGACGAGGAGGGAAGAAAAGGAAAAGGGAGGGAAGATAAGGAAAAGGGGGAAAAAAGGGAAAAGGCAGTGAAGAAAAGGATAAGGGGAGGAGGAGAATGAAAAGGAGAGGAGGAAAAGGAAAAGGGGAAGGAGGAAAAAGAAAAGGGGAAGGAGGAGGAGGAAAAAAGGAGGGAGGAGAGGAAAAGGAAACCATACAATATATTCCTATTCCAGGAAATAAAAGCTTTGACTCCCAGCCTGTGACTTTTGAAAAGTGTGTGCACAGCAAGCTGAGGGTTCTCAGGGCAAATCCCCTTAATTTTGCAGATATCCATTCAGATATCCTTTTTAATTACACTTAATTTCTGTTCCTGAACTCCCAATTGCACAACAGGAGTGACAGCAGAAGGGGAGCAAGTTCAGGAGTGCTCAGCACAGAGAGCTCTGAGACCCTTCAATTCTTCTGTAGCTGAGCATGTACATTTGTTAATCCTAAATAAGATAATCCATAATTACAAATAAAGCCCAAACTGGGAAGACCTGATACGGCTTTGAACTTCTCCCCCTCAACTGCATTTCTGCAACCCAAATAGTTTTGTTTACATGAGATTTTCGGGTTTTGTTCCAGCTAATGTGACCTTGTGGATAAAAGAGAGAGGAAAAGAGAGGGGAAAAATAGGGAAAGTCTATTCCTCCCCCAAGAGGAAAAAGGACAACAAAATCAGAATTGTTCTGGGGCTTGTTTGAACCTTGTCTGAAAATTGATTTAAGCACCAAGGAGCCCGTGCTCACCCCATTCATTGGCTGCCAACACGCAGCACTTTTGTCTCTGTTGATAAGGGACTTTTTAATTATTGCCATTATCATGTGAAAATTGGGTTCCTGCCACAAACAATTGAAATGAGATTCTGTTACTTTTAATCTCGGGTAATGTCTTTTAATGGGAGGTTTCATTTCCTATCAGCAATAAAAGATGTGTGTGCGTGTGTGTGCAGGGTTGGAGTGCACGTGAAAAGACCTGGGAAAACCCAAAAATCTGGGAGTGTAAAACACGGGCTGGGCAGATTTTACAGCAGAAAGGACTGGGACGATGAGCCACTTCCACCCCTTAGGAATGAAGGGCTGTGTCAGTCATTTCTGCACCAAATCACCTCTTTCAGAAGGGACATCCAGCCCTGACAAGAGGATTTTGGGCAGCAGAACATGCCCTGAATGACCAGGGGACAGGATTTCCAAGGGTCACTCCTGATCCAGGACTTGTTACCTGCATAAAGCAGCTTGGAGGTGAAGAAAGGATGGAAAAGGTTTATGATCCCACAAGAGTCAGAGTTTATCATTTTTTTTTTGCTGGCAAAGCTGCCCCACAGCTTCAATATTAAGGGGGGGGTTTAATTACTTTTATTTTTATTTTTTTTCCCCACTAGGAACAGGGTTGAGACCTCATGAACCCTTTTGACCCATATATAAAAATATAGATTTTAATATAATATTTATTATATTATATATTTTATTATTGTAATATTATATAACTATATATGTCTATAATTATATATTTATATATTATAATATACATAAAGTTGTGCTTGTTTTAATTATTATAATTATTATGTATTATTATTTATATGTATATACCTCTCATATATAAATATTTATATATCTCATATATATTAATATATCCCATATATTGTAATGTATTTTTATATCTCTCATATATATATTTACATATCGAATCTCTGTATATTCATATATATTTCATGGATATATAAATATATCTCACCTGACAATAGGTGAGAGCCAACTGTCTGAGCTGCACAGTGACCTTGGCATGAAGGAGGGACAACAATCACGAGGGGACTGCCATCTCCCTGTTCTTTTAATATTCCTTCCCAGCTAACCCCCCTGGTGCTGCTGGCAGGATTGAGTCCCCAGGAGGTGGAGATCTGCCCCCAAATCTGCTCCACCTGAGCACACCCCCCCCTCCTCATCTCAGTGCACAGAGGCCAAGCCACTGGAAACTGCAGGTCATGGAATCCCAGGATGGTTTGGGTTGGAAGGGATGTTCAAGAGCACCAAAATCACCCCCTGCCGTGGGCAGGGACACCTTCCACCAGCCAAGGTTGCTCCAACCTGGCCTTGGACGCTTCCAGGGCAACCTGTGCCAGGGCCTGCCCACCCTCCCAGGGAACAATTCCATCCCAGTATCCCATCTAACCCTGCCAAGAGTGATGCAACACCACAACCACGTCAATCAGCCCGAGATAACCTGGCTCTAGAACACCTTAATTCCCTTTGACATACTTGCTGCCATCCCCTTTATTACAGAGAGGTGACAGGGAGGCTCTGCTGCTGTTTCTGACCCTCTTTACCGACCCATCATCCTGTTTCAGGTGCCTGGTGCAGAAAAGCCTCCTGGGATGAGACAATGAGGCTTAAAAGATAAGAAATGAGCTTTGGAACAATAGCCCTTCACGGGTGCACACATGCCCTGCTTTATAGGCACTGTTTGAATCCAAGGAACAATCAAAGAGGAAGGTGGTTAAAGAATAAAATTAGGGGTTTGTCAGCTTTGGGGTTTTTGTTGTTGGTGTGTGGTTTTTCTCTTTTTTTTTTTTTAAGCAAGAAAAGAAGCTGAAGAGTTTTATTTGTCGTATCCCACATTATGAACTTCATTCAAAGCAACCCTGCTCTCTTGGAAGTGGTGAAATAAAACCTTCCTGGTTTAATCTGGAAAGGAAATAATCAGATCCTGCCTTTTTTTTTTTTTTTTTTTGCATAGGCAGAGTTTTAATTACCTCTGAAACTCGCCCGGTCCCATCTGAGCAGCTTTTCAAAAGCAATCTATTAACAAACAATAACCCCGTTGCTGCTGCTGCTGCTGGTACAAAGCAGATGTTATCACTGCCTTCCACGTGCCTCTTCCCACCTCTGCCACCCCCTCCATCCTGCAAAAAACACGGAGCAATTAATAAACTCTGCTGCTGACGAGCAGGGAGGGTGGGAACAGGGTATGGACTGGCAGGAGGAGCACACAGCTCCAAGGTGTGAGTCCCACGTGGAATTTTTGGCAGGAGAAGCTGAGCTGGTGTGGCAGGAGGATGCCATGGGCAGCTCTGGCACTGCCAAGCTCGTTGCTGCAGCTCCAGCCCTGTGAGCCTCTGTCCTCTGCTGTTGGGGATGAGATGTTTGGGGTCCCAGACCCTCTGCAGAGAAGGGCCAGGAGGATCCTCTTTTATGTCTGGCAGCAAAGAAAAAGTCGGATTCTGCGAGTGGCCAAAGCTTCCCAAAATGACTGAGGGGTCCAAGCACTGCTCAGCTGCCAGTAAAAAGGGCAAAAAAAGCCTCCAAGAGTGATCCCATGACCTTCACAAAGGGAAAAGGACATCTGGGAGACCTCCTAGGTTGGGGATGGAGAAAAGCAAGCACAGGGGACAGCTCAGCTTTTGACCCCACCCTGCTTTCAGGGAGCTGTAAATAGTGATGAGATCCACCTTGAGCCTCCCTTTCTTCAGACTAAACCACCCTCAGCTGCTCCTCATTTTTGGCCCTTCTCTGTGACACCTCTTTCCACTGAGCTCTTGCTGTGGAAGGACTCAGAACCAGCTATTTTTGATATATACAAGAAAAAAAAAGTATTTCAATCAGCAGCTTTTCCTGGTGACTGCACACCTGCCTCAGACCTATTGCTGTCACATGCATCACTTAAGTCTGAGAGTTTAAGGAACCTAAAATGAAGTTCCCTCCTTGCACCATTAACCTGCTTATGTATCTGCTGTTTTCAACCAGGCATCAGTGAACCTTCCTCAGCACCAACCACCCAGATCCCTCACAGCAAACGGGCTCAGGCACAACCAGCGTTATTTATCCCCCACACGACGCGCCTTTCCCAACTGCTCATCTCTCTCAGCAGGGAATTAAAAGCACAGGAGCGGCCTCAAGGCCTCCCTGCAGAGCCTGGATGCTCATCTTCCCCACCAGCACCTGCCCAAAATCATTGGAGAGACCAGCGAGGTTTTATTTGGTCTCATTCAGGAAGACTAACAAGGTGCAGATGGAGCAGGTTTGCTCATGGCACGGGGCTGGCTGTTCCCTGTGCTTTTGGCCCTGGGAAAAGGGGGATTGCAGAGCTCCATCAGGCTCCCACAGACACAGCTCCAGGCTGGAAATGCCAGGACTCTTTGGCTGCCAGCCCTGGACATGGAAATGCTGAAAATTGTTGGGCAAAGCTCAGCCTGCAGCCCTTGGAGGGGGTAATCCCTGGCCTGTCCCTTGCCTGGGCGCTGCTGGAAGAAGCACGAGATGTTGAGGTCTGTGGTTGCTCCATCTCTCCAGAAAAAAACAAGACCTTGAGGTTCTTTTTATTTTTATTTTTAATGGGAAAAAAACCAACCAAACCGAAACATTTCATTGTGAGAGCAACTTATCACCTCCAGGATGCAACACTGCTCTGGTAAAATGAGCAAATAACAAATAAAACCCCTGTTTTTCAGCACCTCTCTGATGGCCCCTTGTGCTTCTGGTTAGTAATTAAAGGGGCAGGTTTGGGCACCCAGCGAGATGGAAGGATGTTCCTCTGGTGCTGGAGAACTGAGAGGCCAAAAAGAACACAAAAACAGGGAGGGGAAAATGGGAAAGAACAGTTTGATCCAGGCCCTGGCAGCAAATAAATCACCCCGAGCAGGTGATGTTGTTGGAGATGTTGTGGTGATGCCAACACTGGGATCCTGGTGAGGGGTGTGCTGTGACCCCACAGTCATTTTTGGGGGGTGTCTGCCAGGCTGGTGATGGGATTTTCACATTCCTCCTGTTTTTTATAGCCCACCCCTGCACAAACCCACCCTGTGGATGCACGGAAAGAGTCAGCAGCACCAGAACAGCTCACCTTCCCCACAGCTTCACTCCTACCCCCTCTGCCCCCACACCAATCCCACATCCCAACCTTTTAGCTGATGCAAAGTCACTGAGAGCCTTTGCTGTGTTTGCAGCAGCTCAGGAAAACACTCCCAACACCTCTGCAGCAGTTCCGTGGCCCAGGAGGACCAGAGGCAGGAGCAGGGAAAGGGAAAGGAGAGCGGTGGCCTGGGTAGGTGTTAATGAGAAAGTGATTTGTCTCTCCAGGATGTCCTTGTGCTTCCCAGGAAAGTCACGGAGCAGAATTTCTGAATATTTAATATGGCTTCTTAATTAAGAAAAGGGTAAAAACCTGAGAGACACCATCCCCTACTGCAAGGTCAAGGCCAGAGCTTTAAATGCAGGATCATCACTCATTCCAAGGAAGCTGATGGGAAGGGGTGGCCTCACAGTTAGACCTGTTTGGACCAGAGAAACAGCCCCTTCTTCTCTCACTGGTGATGTCACACTCAACGTTTTCCCTGTGGACTAGAAGTTTTCAAGGCTTCAGAAGTGTTTTTACCCAATCCTGCCCTCCAGAAGCTGAAAATCTAAAATAAGGCTGGAAAAAACCCTGAAGATTCCGACAAAGTAATTAAAAAAAAAAAAAAAAAAGCCCTCTCTGGTTTCACAGAAACATTTCGGTTTGGTAATTTCCAAAGGTTTCATTTCCATTTCAATCTTTTTTTTTTTTTTTTTTTTTTTTTTTTTTTTTTTTTTTTTTTTTTTTTTTTTGTCCTGTAGCTGAACTTCTTACATTTCAAAGCAAAAAGCAAATTTGAAGTAAAATATAAGAGTTCCATTTCGAGGAGTCACGGTGACCCCATGATGATTTTAAAAAACTTCTCTCCATTTCCCCCCCAAACGCAAAATCCCCCGAAATTGCTCCTTTCCTCTGAAATATTCTGGCTTTGATGAATCAACATGTCACGATGAGAATTTTTGGGTTTTTTTTTTTTGGGGGGGGGCAAACGACTCTTAGGCAGCCTCCTTTCTCCATTAACACCTCGTGGGGCAGCAGGGGGGGATAATCTGACCCGTTGGATTGAAGGAATTCATCCTCTTTTCCCGTCTCTCCCTATTTTCTGTGCCACTTCTCACAATCCCTCAGGTGTTTTTTTTTCTCACCTGCCCTGGCACGAGTGGGTGAACCAGCCAAACCCGAGTCATCAGCTGCTCCTCCAGCCCTCAGCCACGTGCACATTCCTACCTGCAATCCCAGGAAAATGAGCTCTCTCTCTCAGCAGCTCCCTGGAATCTTTAATTAGAATCCTGTTTGGCAGCAGCACACGTGGTTTGTCCCTGCCAGGTGGCAGCTGCCCACGCCACCATCCCCTCGCTATCCGTGGCTGCGTCCGCTTTGTTTTCCTTCTTCCCCATTTTCCCCCTCGCCCTCCCCTCAATGCTGGATAAAATCCTTGGGCCAAAAATATCCCAGAGGCAGAAAATCAGGCTCTGAGGCCCCCCCCTCCCCCCCCTTCAGGAGCAGCAGAAAGACGAGGGATGTCTCAAATTTAATAATTTTGCCTGAGGATGTGACCCAACTGAACTATCTGGGGATAAAGAGAGGGGAAATCAAGGATTTTGGGGCAATTTTTATGGGGAAAAACGTGTGGGACCACTGAGGGAATCAGGAGAAGCTTGGAGAGACTATTTACAAGAGGGACAGAACACAGAGAATGGCTTCCCACAGGGATAGATGGGATACTGGGATGCAGTTGTTCCCTGGGAGGATGGGGAAGGGTTGGAATGGATTTTCCAGAGAAGCTCTGGCTGCCCCAGCCCTGGAAGTGTCCAAGG
>NW_020956133.1:44197-65380 GCF_003031625.1 Empidonax traillii | reverse complement strand
CTGAGGGAATCAGGAGAAGCTTGGAGAGACTATTTACAAGAGGGACAGAACACAGAGAATGGCTTCCCACAGGGATAGATGGGATACTGGGATGCAGTTGTTCCCTGGGAGGATGGGGAAGGGTTGGAATGGATTTTCCAGAGAAGCTCTGGCTGCCCCAGCCCTGGAAGTGTCCAAGGCCAGGTAGGAACAACCTGGGCTGGTGGGAGGTGTCCCTGCCCATGGCAGGGGGTGGAATGAGATGATCTTCAAGGTCCCTTCCAACCCGAACCATCCTGGAATTCCAACAATCTGTGTGGCTGTTTCCTCCCCCATCCCAGAGGGATCCAAATGCCCTTGAACTTCAGGAATAAAACACCAAACAGCACGATCAGTAGCTGCAAGAGCATCACCAGCTGATTAAAAAAAAAACCACAACCCTGGATGGAGCCTCAATACACCTTTTTATTTTAAGCAGCAGTGCCAAGTCGACCTTGTCCCATCCAAGTGAGGCAGCAAAGCAGAGATGGAAAGATATGCAGGTTCATGTGCCAACCCTGCCCCCCCCCCCCCCCGAATCTCAATGATGCCATTAGTATTCAGGATCTTTGCATGTGTTTAAATGTGGATTAAAAATGCATTAATTGGGCTCGTTTTAACAAGCTCTTCTCTTTGTATATCAAATATTTGAAAGATTCAGTATTATCACCTCTTGTCTGGGCTGGAATTGAAGAGGAGAAAAGAAATGTAATTGAGGACTTAAGGAGTGTCTCCTCCTGTTTGCTCAACACTGGGGGATCTGATTGAAAGCTCGGGGGAAAATGACTTTGATAAGTATATGAACAACATCTAAAGGCAACACAGCTTGGCAAACTGACATCCAAGCTGCAGCATTTTTGGCAGGGAAAGGGGCTTTCCAGTAAGTGCCGCCTCAGAAGAGCTGCTGGAGCAGTTTGTACCACACAACCTGTCCCTGGCAGTCACCAGCACGAAGGAGAGAAGTTCTGTCTGTTCGGGACTTCAAAACCACCATCCAGCTCTTTCCTTGGCTGCAGTTCCCACTCTGAGCTTGGGCAGGTTGATCCAACCAGGAATGGGCCTCTCCTTGGACTGAGCTCCTCCAGCTCTTGGTTCTTTCTCCCTGCTTCCCTGGCAGACTGGAACAGTGATGGGAACTAAGTGTGGGACCAGTAAAAGGGTGGCCAGAAACCATTTTTGCCTTTTTCAGCTACAAATGAAAAAGCAAAACCCACTTTATTCATGTATTTCTGCAGAATCTGGACACTGAAGGGCCGTGGCAAAGGACCTCTCTCGGATCCAGCAGGACTCAGGCACTGCTGAATCCTTTGGATTAGTGGACATATTCCCACGTCCATGGAACAGCAAGATGGAGCCAAAAAACCCTGATGAAGTTCAGAGACTCTCAGGATGGTTTGGGTTGGAAAGGACCTTAAAGCTCCTCTCCTTCCACCCCCTGCCATGGGCAGGGACACCTTCCACCAGCCCAGGGTGCTCCAAACTGGCCTTGGACACTTCCAGGGATCCAGGGGCAGCCACAGCTTCTCTGGGCAACCTGTTGCAGGCCTTCCCCACCCTCCCAGAGAACAATTCCATCCCAGTCTAACCTATCGCTGCCCTCTGGAAGTGGGAAGCCACCAGGAAAACTTGTGTTTAAAGACTGTGGCCATGTGAGGTTCTTACAGAAGCCTTGCCCTCAGCAGTGGTGTAGTTGCTTGTGCAAAGCTGAGTTAAAAACCTGAATTAGGAAATACTCTGAGCCCCTAAACCAGAGTGTCATCCCTGATAAGCACAGGACCTCCCAGCATGGCTGTAAACCCCGTGCTCATTAAGGAATTCCAGTGCATCCCTGCTCTCCTCTGCTGGGATCTGCTCAAAGGAGGGGTCTGGCAATCAGCATAAAAACCTGCTGCACTGGAATTTGCATGTTGATAGCCTTCCTTTGGCCACAGGAGCACATTCTGCAGCTAATCCATGCTTCTTAGTAGGCAGGAAAAAAAAGCCAAACCTCAAAACATACAGAAATATTCCCATCATTCCCGGAAGGCTCTGGTGGTGCTGCGGGTTGTGGTTGTGTGTCCAGGTCTCTGCTGCCCCAACAGGGATTTAGAGCTGCCAGAGCTCTGCAGAAACACCTTCCCTCCCGGCAGGGGCTTGTCCAGCTTTCGGGCTGATAGCCCCACTGTCACTGCTGGGATGTGAATGCCCCATTCCCGTTAAATTTAATGGGAATTCTGAGGTGCCTCTTTCCTCCGTCTCAGCCTGGGATCAGATTTGAGTCGCCGAGGTTTGGGATCTTGGCAGGGTTTTTTTTTTCAGCTGCAGGCTGGAATGTTTCCAGCCCAACTGGATGTAAAATTCCCTCCAGACCTCACATGGGAACTCATAGAAAATGCTGCGAACTTTTGGCTGGTTCCTGAGCTGGAGGAATTTTATTCCTTCAAAAACCAAGGAACAGCCGGGCCGTGCATTTTCTCCACGTGTTATCTATTTACTAACCTGATTCTATCCCAACATCCAAGCCCTCCCAGCCAGCCCTTGCAAGGCTGGAGGGTCTGTAAAACCCCCTCCTGCACGTGGGAAGTGCAGCAGAAACTCGTTGATTTGAGGTTTTATAGGAAGAGCAGAGATTTCAGGTCCCACTCCCCGACTCGAAGGCTGCCAGGAATGTGGCTTTCAGGATAAAAAGGTCTCCATAAATTGGATCACCTCTGCTGCAGCCTGGAGACTCCTGAGGACATCACCCTTTGTCCTGGAAACATTCAACTGTCTTCCAAAGATGCTGCAAACAACCACCAAAAATCAGTGATGGAGAGTGAAGATTTTTTCTATTTCTTTCTTTTTTTTTTTTTTTTTTCTTAAACGTGACAGACTACCAGCGGGACTACAATGCATTTTACAGCTTGGGTGTTAATCCTTGGAGTGCTGTGAAGTGGAGAAGACACTCTGTGTGCCTCAAAAAACAAGGATGCATCTTTGTAAGGGATGTAAACACGCCAGGTCTCCTGCAATAATACCCACTCAGAGCTCTGCCTTCCAGCCCAGGAGATGAAATCATAACAGCAAACACTTACTTACTTTTAAACCCCATCAATAATAAGAGATGTATGGCAGAGCTCATCTCACATGCACTTAAAAATGTAATGAATCTTGAGGAGAAACAGAAACATGTAGATGTAAGTGTATCTAAGCAGTGTGGATAAGCCAAAGCAGAAACCAAACTGAATTATCTATGTTGTTTAAAATTACCTCCAAGGGTATTTACCATTATGAGCAATTTGTATCCCGAGAGCCCAAATCCATCACAAAAATGGGGGTTTATGATTCAGCATCAGATGGGAAGGTTAAGGCAGGACCCAGGGCTGGTGCAGGGCCCGATGGGGGGAGCAGGATCCACCCTGGGATCGGGGGAAAAGCTGGAAGTGCATCAAATCCTGGCTCCGTTTTCCACTTTCCTTCGGGGCATCACCCTGAGGCCTCTGTTGGAAAAATCCCTGCTGGCACCTCAGTTCTCTGGAAGCAGCTGGGGGTGGCCAAGGAGGGACAGGCAGGGATGGATTCACCTTCTCCCCTCGGGAACGCCGGGATCCTCCACCTCTGCCTCTGCCAAGACCTGTGTCACACCCCTGCTTCCCTTTGCTTCACACCATTCCCCACATCCCAGGAGATTTCCTCCAGGTGCTTCTATTTGCCTTCAGAGCACGGATTCAAATCAGTCATCAACTTCCCACTGAGTTCCCAACCCCTCTCTGCCCATTTTAAACGATTTTTAAATGGATGCAATGCACTCCATCTTCCAGCTGGAATAACTTCTGTGTTATCCTCCGAGCCTGAATTCCTCTCGCCCCTTGCTCTCTGCTCACTTCAGATAATTCAGTGGGAATTTATTTGAAAAGAGGTGCTGGGTCACAAATGAAGTAAAATGCTGACAGCAGGAGTTCCTTCCCATTCACTGCTGTTGTGAAAGGCAGGGAGCCAGATTTAGGGATACTCATCACTGGGATGGTTGAAACTATTCCACCTCACCAGAGGTGGTTTTGTTTTTTTATTTTATTTTTTTTTCCCTTCTTTTCCCATTAGAATAGATTTTTTTATTTGGATTAAATGTTCTACCTTTTCCCTCATCCCGCTGGAAAAACTCAAATGCCTGAGAAACAAAGATTCAACCAAGCCCCAGCCAGGGGCCTGCCCGGAGGCACTGCCAGGGAAAGGACCCTCTGGGGAGTGGAGTTCCTTGCAGGAAATCAAAGGTGCTGTGGGGAAGGGTGGAGGAACCTGGAACCAGCCTGGATCTCTCAGTTCTGCTGCTCTGCTTGGGGCTGAAACAAAAAGGCAGCTTCTGGAAAGTCTCATTGCTGATGGATGTGCGAGCTCAGATCCCAGATTTACTCCTGGGGATGTCTCCTCCCGAACCTCACCCTGTCCTCCAGGACATGCAGTGCCTGCTGGAGGAGCTGCTCATTCCTCCCCAGGAGGGACAATTGAGGGCCCCACCGGTGCTTTTGGCAGGTGGGAGATGCTACACAAAGTGACTTTCAGGGGAGATGCTGCACCAGGAATGTGAGTCTGGGAGTCCTGTGGGGATGAAGGGGCAGGACAAAGCACTGGACTCCCAAAATGTGTTTGGAAGTGGACTTGAAAAATGGGGCTTGATGAGACAGATGGGGACAGAATTTTTAGCAGGACCTGTTGCAACAGGAGCAGGGGGAATGGTTTTAAACTGAAAGGGGGTCGATTCAGGCTGATATATGGAAGAAATTGTTCCCTGGGAGGGTGGGCAGGCCCTGGCACAGCTTTGCCCAGAGAAGCTGTGGCTGCCCCTGGATCCCTGGAAGTGTCCAAGGCCAGGTTGGAGCAACCTGGGTTAGTGGAAGGTGTCCCTTCCCATGGCAGGGGGTGGCACTGGGTGATTTTTAAAATCCTTTTCAACCCAAACCATCCTGGGATTCTTTTTTGGGACCCTCTTTTCTCCACCCCCCTGTGAACAGACAGTGCCCACCGTGAGCTGCAGTGATGAACCTCTAGTTGCTGTTACTCCTGCTGGCAGCACAGCCCCGTTTTGGATGAATCCCAAGCTGTCAGGGGTTCCTGTGCCCCACAAGGGGGTTACTCAAGCCCTTAAGAGCCTTGGCATGGACAGAATTCCACCTGAACCCTGGCAGTTCAATCAAAGCAGTGAGTTTTGGGTCCCTGCCATCTGCATTAGCTGAGCTGCCCCCTGCCCTCCACTGCAAATATTTCTTCCCACCAACCCTTGAGGTCCCTTCCAGCCCCACAAACTCCCTGTTCATCTGCTGGTTGTTCTATTAATAACTTGTCATCATCAGGAGCTCCAAGAGATCTCTTATTTTAATTAACCCAGGAGAACACCACCCTCCTCCCAACTGCTGCCACAGTTCAGGGCACCCAAATCTGACCTTTGGAGCTTTTTAAATGACATTAATTTAAACAGGCCTTGTTGCCTGGAGTCTTTCCAGCCCCACCACTGCATCTCCCTTGAGTTTGCCAAAGCCCTTTTGGGTCCTGTCCTCCACCAAAACCTCTGCCTGGATCCTGCCCCTCTCAAGCTAAGGGTGCCTTTCCAGAACCTCTTGCCAAATTTTGTTTCCCCTCCAGGAAAATCAGCTTGAAAAATCCTGGAACATGTTTGGGAGGTGGACAACAAGGGGAGCTCAGAAGAACCAGCAGAGGAACAGTCCTGTCTCCTTTCTTGGCACAGCAGACACCTGGCACACCCTGCTCAGGATCACCCCAGGCGTGGTAAAAGAGGGTTAAACTGCACAAAAAAAAAGGGTTAAATGCACAGAACCTGGCTTTTTTTTTTTTTTTTTTTTAATTTAATTTTTTTTTTTAATTTTTTTTTTAGGGGGAAAAGAAGTTCTGTGGCTCCCTCTCTAGATGGAAAAGGGAAAACAAAGTTGTGTTCCCGCTGGCTGTTTAAGAGTTTGCTTACAAGGGGAAATTAATCCAAAATTAACTAGTGGTGTGAATTGCAAGTGGATTAGTTAAATTATATTAAAGCCAGGTCTGGATACTTTCATTTAAAATTAAAGTGGCCTTAATTCAATTTGGCTCGAGTCACTTCAAAAGTGAATTAAGAAAAACCTAATTACAGGCCCTTTAATTCCAAATGAGTGTGTCTACATAGGTTGCTTAATGTGCTTTCATTTATCCCTTTTAAGAATTAATCTTGATGAGTTTTTCTGAATCTCCCCGTGGTAGAGAGTCCCATCTGTGTCCAGTACAAACCCTCTGATTCCCTCTAGGAGTGATAAAAGGAATAAAAAGACAAGTGACTTCTCCCTCTGGCCAGACAAAACAACAATGCTGGGACTTCTGTGCCTGCAGGACTTGCCCCTCAAAGCTGTTTTCCTGCTGATATTCCCCCCTCCCAGCTCCTACCAACATTTCCAGGATAACTCTCTCTCTCTTTGCTATTATTTCCCCCAGAATCAGAGAAAACCTGGAAAGTCTCAACCTGCTGCACCAGGAGCAAGTAGGGAGTTTTTTTTTTTTATTTTCCTTGCAAGGGATCTGTGCAGCACATCCTGTGCAGTTATTTATAGCCCTGGAGTGTGGAGACCTGTCAGGCACACGCACGTGGGATTGAATTCCTGCACTCCCTTTCCCCCCTCACATCCATCTGTGGGAATGGTCACTGCTCCGTGGTTTTGGGGGCGTGAATTTATCCTCCAAAAACGGTGGCACCGAGGGGGTTGGATCCCATGGAGGAGCAGCAGTGAACCACTAATGCCAAAAAAACTCCCTCAAGTGGGATTGAGACACAGCCAGACTCGTTGATTTTCTTCCCAGAAAATGATGTGAAGGTTGAAGACTTCCCTGCAAAGCGCTTTGAGTTGAACAGACCCGAATTTTGGCCCCAAAATCACGGCTTGGAAGAATTTTCCTGGCCTGCCACAGGGGCTGGGGGATGCTCAGTGTTCCCTCACTCTTTGTCTCCTTGGATTTTGATGATCCTTCCAGCTCAGGATGTTCTGGTGGGTCTCCTCAGGTGCAAAATGGAGGAGAGAAGCAATTCCTGACCGAGCAGCAAAATGAACCCTCGGAGTGATTTCCCTGACCACGATTCCTCACCCGGCCCCACCTGGATCCAACTTCCCAGGATGGAATAAAACTTCCCAGGAGCACCCAAAGCTGAGGAGTGAGGTCAGGGGGAACCAAGTCTGGCGGTGGCAGGAGCTGGAGCAGCAGCAGCAATGGCTCAATTTGTGCTTGGAAATCAAGGAATAAAACCAGAGCACTTTGGGGGGTTTAGTTTGTGATCCACAAGAGCAGCTCTTATGGGTCAGACCAAGGGCTTAGGTAAGCCAGGTTTCTATTTCCAGAGTGGTTGATGTGGCCACCAGATGTGGATAAAAACAGGGTGAGTACTTTGTTTTGTTATTTTTCCAACCTTTTTTCGGCCTTTTAACGCTGAATGGCCCTTCATGGATTCAGTTCCCCACCAATCTCTGCCCATTTGCCTTTGAAACCCACAATATTCTGTGTCAGAATTTCAGGGGGGGCCAAACCCCGTTAATTCTTGGTCTTATTACAAATAACTCTTCCCTGTGTGTGAAGCAGCACCTCCCCCAGCCCTCAGCCGCTCTCCAAGCCTCAGGAGGGTTAAAAGCTGACTGTCAGCATTTGCCTGGCACCAAACAAACCCTCTTTATTTCAGCTTGAATTGTGTGATTATTTTTACTCTTCACACGCCGAGGTCCGTTTTGAAGCGAGAACAGTGGGGTTTTGCTGCACTCAGAACGTTCTGGTTTGAAAATGGCAGGGTAAGGACCCTCCCTCTCTCTCTCTCTCTCTTTATTTATTTATTTATTTATTTTAGCTCTATTTTCTGGCCAAAACCACTTACAAAAGTTCCCCCAGGAGGAGGTTTTATCCCCCCTGAATCTGCAGTGAGAGCCTCTCCCTGCCGAGGGCCAAACCACCTTCCAAACCTCCCCCCCTCACCGCAGCTCCCCTGCCAGGCGGCTGCTTTTTATGTATTTACTTTGCTCGTGGAACCTCATCTGGCCTTGTTCTTCTTCTCTCCATCCATCACTCACCCCAGACAGCCCATTTCTAGGCGTTTGCTCAGCTGGGACCGTTCCTCTCCCAGACAGCAGAGCTCGCGTTCGCTGTTTCGCCAACTGCGGGTTCCTCGCAGAGCCAACCCTTCCTCTCAGCCTTGCAGCGACACAGCCCCTGCTGCTCAGGAGAGCTGACATTTCCCAGCTGGAGACGGAGCCTGGAATGGTACAACACGTGGCACGTGCCTTGCTGGAGTCGGATAAAACCGAGTTACCACCACCGAAAATGTTAAAATTACCATTTACACGGGTGTTGGGAATTACAGGAGCCAGGCTTTGCGAGGATGCTGGAGGGATGAAAAACAACCACCCCAGCCGGCCTTGCCCACAAACTCACCCAGCAGCCTGTAAAGACATCCTTTAAATGCTGTTCTCTCGGCGCTGGAGCACATTTGCAATATTAAAAGTGGCACGAGCAGCACGGGAGTGGAAGGTTTCAAATCAGCCCCAACAGAACAGGAGTGAACTCATCCCCATGCGAGTGCTTTGCATTCCTTCCTGCTGATAAGCAAGGAAAGGTACCCATAAAACAAAAAACGCTGGGAAATCGGCGTAAAGGTGCTGAAAATTCATCTTTGTGCTGGGAGAGGGTCTGAATTCTTGCTTTGGTTTTGTGACAGAGCTTTCTTTTCTTGTGTTAGGCTTTGGTTTTGTTTGGCCCTCTCAGAAAATACATAAACCAGGCTGAGGTAACAGAGGTGCCTGTGTCCTGTTTGGGAGGAAATTCCCTCCCTGGGAGGGTGAGGAGGTCCTGGTATCCAGATTGCCAAGTTTGCATTAATATGGATTAAAAACTGAGTTGTGCTCGCTGGCCCAGGTGCAGATCTACGTGAACCTGGAAACCTGCACTGGCTAATCTGGAATAAACACAGACAGGAGGGGTTTTATTTCACTTCAAAATCACATGGACCTGTGATAAGGCTGTAAGAAAAAAGCAGTTTAAAGTGATGGACTTCAGGTGCTCTCTCTCTCTGCTTTGTCTGAGTCCTAAGATAGTCCCTGGGGTGGCTGACAGCTCATGAGGATCATCTGAGCATCATCAGGTGTCTTCTATCATGAAGATACAACATGCAAAAGGAAAGTTTCTGTTATTGAATTAAGTTAATTAGTGGATGAACCTCAAACAGTTTCCTTGGTTTAATCATGCCCTAAGGGAAGTTGCTCACTTTCTGCAATGGAACTTCTGAGATCCATCAGATACTCTGGGAAGCTCATAAACCTGGATTTTCTGGGGGATTGGCACTCCCTGCTTCTGTCCAGAGTGTGCACGCCGTGAGAAGAGCTTTCCTCAGCAGGTCCAAGCCAAAAAGCAAAGCAGGGATATCCAGAAGAAGGTGGATTGCTCAGGCAGAGAGCCAGGCAAGGTATTTCTGACTGCTAAAAAAAAAAATCTCTGGGCTGGCTTGGTTCGAATTTGAGGCCAAAAGGTTCAGGTTCCACCGAGTTTTGTCCCTTCTTGACAGGAGTATTTTAATGACCTGAAAATCCCCAAAGCTGCTGACCTGCTTTGATAAGTGAACATAACTTTCTGCATGAGAAGGGCTCTTTGATTGAGGGTTTCCCTCTTTTATTATGATTATTTTTTTTACAGGTGTCACATCAGCTCCTCTTCTTCGCGACTGGAGAGAATAAAAAAACTGATGGCAGATCCTTCCCTTCCCAGCTAAATGCTTTTGATCACTGGGCAGCTCTGTGATGAATGATTTTTCCCTTGCATCCTTCATCCCATGCATTTTCAAGGCTGGTTAGGAGTTGGAAGGCAAGACCAAAGAATGCTGCCATCCAACAGAATTCAATTTTCTGGGAAAAAAAATAATAAATCATTTTTTTTTTAAATTATTTTATTTTATTTCCCCGTGACCTAAATGGAAAACATATTGTTCTGAAAGTGCTGTTCAAACAGAATCACCCAAACCTTTTATCAACAAAGAGACCATCATATATCAGACATCTGGTGTGGATGCCAATTATAATAATTAATTAGACGTCTCCCCTGACGCCTGACACTACGTTCTGTCAGCAGATTTTTTTTGTTTTGGTTGTTTTTGACTTCAATCAAAAAAACTGCTGCTTGCATTATGCATGAAACTCGTGGAGTGGTTGGGAGTTGAGGGGCTCAGCTACAAATCCCAGCTGAACATGCCAAAGGCTGCTGGTCCTGATGATTCTTCCCCACTTTTGAAGGCTGCTGAGTGAAGGTCAAACACACATTGATTTCTTTCCCTCCCTTAACAAGGTTTTAAAATGTTTTCCTTTATTTGTCTTTTTTTTTTTTTCTTTCTTCATGCAGAACTTCAAAGAGAAGGGATGAGAGGGGAAGAGTGATGGCTGGGAGAGCAGGCGGGAAGGAGGGAACACCAGCCTGGAGTGGAGCATCTTCAGCTCCAGCACTCTCCAGGAATGATCCTCAAAGGCAGCTGGAGAAGAGAGAAGAGAGAAGAAAACAGAGGAGAAGAGAGAAGAAAACAGAGGAGAAGACAGAAGAAAACAAGAGAGAAGAAAAGAGAAGAAGACACAAGAAAACAGAAAAAGAGAGAAGAAGACAGAAGAAAACACAAGAAGACAGAAGAAAGCAGAAGAAAACAAGAGAAAACAGAAGAAAACAAAAGACAAGAAAACAGAAGAAAACAGAAGAAAAAATAAAAAGAGATGAGAAAACAGGAGAAAACAGAATGGACAGAAAAAAATAGAAGACGGCCTTCCTTAATTTTCTTTTTTTTCTTTATTTTTTTTCCAAAAGACCTTCCCGTTTTTCTCAGGCACAACAACTCCCTGAATCCCACTCCATTTAGGAAATCTCTCCAGTCAACCCCAATAGGTTTATTTTTTTATCAGCCAGGACTAGTTGAACAAATACATCACCGACTTTATCAGGATTAGCAAGGATGGAAAATACTTCACGTTTCAGACTGAGAACTAATAACTGTCGAGTCCATGGGCCCTACTGCTGCAATTTGATTTTATTCTCTTTGATGGGGATTGGCTGGGATTCAATGAGAGGAGCTTTAGTCTGGAAATACTCCAGAGCAGGGACATAAATTCTGGTTTAAATCCCTGGGTTTTTAGGTTTTTTATGGGGGCAAACCCTCTACCTGTCTTTTATTTGTTCTATAAAGTATTTAGCCCTTGCTTGAACAGCAGGAAATGATAAATGAATATGTAACTGCCATCCCCTCCCCTCTCCTGGGCTGGCAAGTGCCTTCGATTTGAAGGATTTGCCCATGAAAAATAGAATTACGAACAGCAAATGTGCATTTGGAGAAGGAAGAGTGTTGGTAGTAATCCACGTGTTTCAATATTTCATAAAAGTGCCTGGGTTGGTTTCACTTTCAGTGCAAACAAAAAGAAAATACATTTAGATTGAAGGGGATTTGCTGAAGTAAAACAAAGATTTTTTTTCTTTTTTTGAGGTTTTTATTTCCTTCCTCTGTTTTGCTTTTTTTTTTTTTTTTTTTTTTTTTTTTTTTTTTTTTTTTTACCAAGAGGCTGAATGAGAAGCGAAGCAAAAAGTGGTGGCTTTTAAATTCAAAGGGTGAAGCTTTGAGCCAAGCTGAAAAACGAGAGTTAAGTTATAACTATTCGAGAAAAACAATGATTCTTTTTGAGCTCTTGAGTGACAGATCATGACACCCCTGGAAGCAGGAGGGAGATGGGGAGGCTTAGTCAACCTGAAGATGCTTTTCTGGAGGAGGGAGAAGTTGGTGTGTTGTCAGCAGGAGCAGAGGGCGAGGTTTGAGGAGGGTTGGAAGGTGCTCAGGAGAAACGAGAGAGCCCAAGGATCTGCCTAAAACTCACCCTGCGTTCTGCACACCAACACCTGAAGTAGTTTGAGAGGGCGTTTTTTTGGTCCCCCAATCCATCTTTGTTTGTCATTTAGAGAACAAAGACACTGCAGAAGGATTTGTCACGGGAGTTTGGTCTCCACAGGGAGGAGGGGGGGGTGGGAGCTGAGAAATTTAATCCACTATTTAATAATTGCAATTAATTACGGTTGGGGGATTTAAAGTGGATTAGCTAAACTGCATTAAATCATTGTGTAAACACTCCCATTCAGGAGCAGAACACAAATTCAGCTGCCTCGTCCTTGGGCTGGGTGAACTTCAAAATGCACTGGTGTTCCACGTGGATGATTTTGGGTGAGGTTTGGAGTGACTTTGGGCTGTTTGTTGGGCTGTGAGAGCACAAAACTTGGCCTTCCTCTGCAGAGAACCCACAGGGAAGGTGATGTGCTAGAAAAATTCATGCCACGTGGCTGGGATTTCCTGGTGGGACTCTTGAGATGGTCCTGAACAGGACCAGGAGCTGGACCTGATGATCCACCTCAGGATCTGGAATTCTGGAATTCTGTGATCATTTCTCTTTTTTTCAAAGAGAAAACCTCTGGGCCTGGGGGTGTTCTGCCCTGACTGATGTCACTGCAGCTCTGAATAAAAAGGGTGGCACCAGAAGAGTTAAAAATCCCCTAAACCAGTTCCAACAGTGCGTTTGACGTGGAATGTAAATCCATTTTCCTGACTGTTTTCCTCTGCAGTTTTGGGTGATGCTCTAACTTGGATGGGCAGTAGAGCTGGGCTAAAATTTCCCTTTTCTTCTGGAAAACCAAGTGTTGACTAGAATGGCCTGTTTAAGGATCAAAAGGATCATCCCTATTTGATGCAGAAATCAAGGAAATATGTCACAAAATTTTTGCATGATCCCATGATTTTGTCCTAAATTTCTTCAGCAAAACAGGGTGAGAGTGTTCACAGCACTGTGAGAACAGGGAGCATCCTCACCTGGGGCTGCTGAGCCATTGCCACCTTAAAAAATAACAATAAAAATAAATTTTTTATTAGATTTTTTTTTCAGCCTGGCCCCAAAAGTGTTTCCTGGTGTTGTCTGAGACTTCCTTATTCCTGTGTTTTCTCTGTGTGTGTTGGAAGATGCTCCTTCTACCTGGATACCTGATCCTTTCATCACCTGATGGGCAGTTTGTGACGTGAAATATTCTTCATTTTTCTCCCAGGGCTCTTAATTGCTGAGCATTTTTAATCTTGCTCCATGTTTAGGCAGAGAGCAAGAGCATTACAGAAATGCCAAAAAGAATAAATAAAATGAACCAGAAACAACTCCCAGGAAGAATAATTACTTTGGATCCACTGGAATAATGAATTAACACTCAGCCCAGCACAGTCAACAACAGCAATCCCCCTCCACTGATAATAGAACAAGATATTTTTTTTCTCTGCTTAAAAAAAAAAAAAAAAAAAAAAAAAAAAAAAAAAAGATAATTCCCCTGTAACTTGTAGCCCAAAACCTCCCCAGTCAATTAATGACCTTTGCCTCTGCCATCCCTTCCTTCAAGGTTTTGCATGGTTATTATTTTCAGTGCTTAATCTTTTGGAGAGTGATTTGTGTCTCCTAATAACTGACTGCTTGTTTTGCTATCAGGCAGCTCCAGGGTTGCTGCAGCTCCTCTCCAGCTTAAATCCTGCTCCCTTCACCTTGTGGCTTCAAATACCATCCCTGTCTCCAGCAGGGAGAGAGGGAAAAAAAAAAACCAAAAAAAAACACCCTCCCCCAAATCCCATATTGCTCCTTTAGAGTTTTATTACTTGGGAAACGAAAAGGGAGA
Organism: Empidonax traillii; assembly: GCF_003031625.1. NCBI lineage: Eukaryota > Metazoa > Chordata > Aves > Passeriformes > Tyrannidae > Empidonax > Empidonax traillii. The sequence continues at coordinate 51,682 of NW_020956133.1, read as the reverse complement.
AAAGGAAGGTCAGGAGAAACTTTAAAACAACGGGAAAGTCTTGGGGAACAGGAGGGTTTGGAAGGGAAGCTTGGAATTACGGGCTTCATTTTCCCCCCCAAAATCAGAAATCCCCTGTGAGCCCCTCACTTCTCATGGGAAATCCCCTCAGAATTATTTCAGCGGCTTTATGGAATGTCAAATATCAAAATTTCCTCCCCACATAGGAGGAAAATGCAGCTGAGGATCCCACAAACGCCTTGTCTGGATACAGAAGGAGCTTCCCAACCTCCCCCTGGATGTCTCAGGAACCCCCTTCCTCATCCCTCAATTTATAAACAGTAATGCTGAGCATCTGAGTCTGTCCCTCTCTCCTGAGCAACAAGAAATGAACCCCCAAATCAGTCCCAGGGCTCGTGCACAGCTCCCCTACAGGGTCTCCCTGCTCCAAAGTCCCGCAGGAAAACCCTGAAAGGGTTCCCCCTCCTGCAGAAAGCAAACACCTGAACGAGAAGGACATGCAGGCAGGCACTGAGAACATCATTAACAAAATAAATCCTCATCAAAAAAATCTTCTCCGAGCTCTACAACAACCAGGGGCACTTGATCTTGTGTTCTGGTGTCTCGGGCAGCTCTGAAGTCTTTCATTACTGGGCTCACTGGACCAGAGAGGCTCCAGGTCTGCACATCTGACCAGAGATGATGGACAATTCACAGCTCTGTGGCCTTCCCACTTAACCCAAGCCACTGGCCCATATAAGGTTTGCCAACCTTGCTGTTTCAAGCAGGAATAAACATTTTATATGCTGTCAATTTAGCAAATCTATCCCCCCCCCACCTCTCCCTTCACCCCTTGCTCGTTAATCATCCCTGGCAAGATGAGTTCATTTTTATAGGCCTTGCTCAGCAAATCTCAACCAGCAGGCTGTTCCCTGGGCACTGGAGTGTGGTGAACTGCTGAGCCAGGGCAGGTTTTTATCCCAGGAGAGGTTTCTCCGTGGGCTTAGGGACCCTCTCTGCTTCTGGAGGCTTGGACAAGTTCAGGAGACCTTCCCTGAGTGGGAGGCAGTGGAGGCATCCCATGGCTACCAGCACTTTGGGTCTTCCTTTGGCAGAGTTGGCAGTGAAAATGTTGTTGTGGATCAGTGAAATAAGTGCTGGTGGGTTGGGCTGTTGTGCCTGGTGTTCTGCAGGTGACCTTGGGCAGTCTGCCCCCATGAGTTTATATCAGAAAGCTGTGTTATGAGGATAACATCCCTTCAGGATCCGTGTGTGCTGATCCCACGGGAATAACACTTAGAACAGGGGGATAATCACTGTGTTAAGTGGGACGTGTTGCCCTGGAGAGGGCTGGTGATGCAGGCCCTGACAGATTTTCTGCCAAAAGCCACAGACTGGAAAAGCTGGGACATCTAAAATGTTAGATAAGAGCCCATGGCTTTGTGTTTACATTGGCTAAGCCTGACTTTAATGTCATCTGAGAGGAGGAAACAAAAGCATGGGGGGGAAAAAGGGAATATCCATCATTCTGTGGGTCTGGAGACACAGAAGGTGGTAAAGGAAAGCCTACCAAGAGAATCCATGGATTCTGAGACAGTCAGGGCAGTGGCCCCAGAGCAACTTTTCTCTCTCCTGCAGCCACTTCGGAAGGCAAAGAGCAGGAAAACAAGATTTTCTTGAATGAGGATTAATTCAAAAACTTGCAGGGCAACACCAGCTGCTGGAATACAGGCCCAGATCTGAGCTGGCTCTCCAGGGAAATCCAGCCATGCCAAGGGCAGTCCAGCATCAAGAACAAAGCACCTTTGCTAGGAAAGGATCAGCCACTCCCTGGAGAAACTCATCTCTTGCTCCACAGACTACAGAGGGAGCAGAGCCTGATCTCAGCACTGCCTGAGCTGCAAGGTTTGGGGGGATTATCTGGGGCTGGAGCCTCTCTTTGATCAGCCTGGTGGGATGCACTGACAGCCCTTTGCTTAGAAATGATCGAGGAGGTGGATTATGAGTCAGTGGGAGACTGGAGCCAAACTGGCACAGTAATTGCAGGTCTGTGTGTGAGAGAGCAGAGCCTGAGCAAGACAATAACTCTCCTTCCCTCAGTGACTTGGACTGATGGGCCTCTGCTCTTCCCATCTTTGAAGAGCCCACAGGTCGATATTCCCCTCCTGGGTGCCCAGCCATGGCATCATCTGGCACCAGCTCTTGCAGGTGGAAATCAGACTCATTTCTCAGGCCTTTCTGCCTGGAAAACACGAGGCTCATCTTGGCTTTTGCACTTCAGCTGAATCCCTCCCCCCCTTCTCCTCCAGCCCTTTGGTCCTTCCTGCTTTGCTGAGTTTTCCCTTGGCACATTCACGTGGAGCAGCAGGTGCCTGCCCTTCAAATGCCTGGCTGATGGCAGGGGGCTCAGCCCCCCTGTCAACACTTCAGCATGTTCTTTCCATCCTGTGTCAGCAGGATTCTCCATCTCCCCTTCCCCCACAGAGCCCTGGGTGCTTTCTGTGTCTGGGATACTGGGTGGGTTTGGAGCTTGACACTGTGAATGTATTCCCTGCCTGCCCTGCTGCATCATATTGACCCCAAAGAATTCTTTTTTTTTTGGCATTAGGGCCACCCCAAAGAATTCTTCAATCTCTTTGCACCTTTTTCTGGTCACTTTTTTTTTTTTTCCCCCCTATTTGGAGTTTGTTGCCTTGGGTTTCTCAGTTCTAAATTCCAGTTTTTAGTTCCACCTCCTGGTTTTCAGTTCTGCTCTTGCTGGGAGCCACTGGGAACATCCCAACAGAAACACTTTTTGGTCCCTCTCCCCAGGCATTTTTTCCACAAGTGAGGTGTCCCCAACGAGCAGAATCTGATGGTTTTCCTTTTCTACCTCTCAGCACCCACGGGCTGAGCTGGGCTATGACAAGAGAGCATCTGTGGGACATTGGCTGCTCCTCTCCTGGGGACAAGCAGGGAGGAAAGGGTGATGCATTTTGGCCACAGGTGGCCCATCCCAGTGAATCTCAGAGGATGGTACAGAAGGGACAAGATATTTCACTGTTTTCATTGTTACAGGGCTGGGAGTAGGTTCACTGGGAATGAGGAACACGCTCCCTGCAAAGCTGGTGGTGGCAGGGAAGGAAGAGTCAGCCTAGAGGAAGCAAATTAATTGGGCTGATTGGTGAAAGGAGGCAAACAGGATGATGTTTAGCACTTCCAGAGCACTGTCCACACCTCCCTGAGGGCACTGCACATCGCTGATATCTCAGAGAAAGGCACTCAACAAGCACAAATCCCCGAGCAGGTGAGCCCTGGGAGTGCAGAGTCTTAATGTAGGCACTTAACACCATAATAATATTAGTTATTATTGCACCACTGCTGTGCCTGATCCAGCTCTGCAGCCTTTGATTCCAATTGCCACTGACCTTTGGAAATGTGCTGATTCAGTGGAACTGCAGCTCCTTCAGCTCCTTGGGAAGGCACCTGCAGCTCTCCCAGGAAAGCTGGAGTCTTGCCAGGAAGCTTCTTGTCCCTCTCTCTTACCGTGGGGTGGCCCCTGACATTCCTGCCTGGTTTTTCCCTGGCACAGGTGATGTTTGGGGAAGAACAAATGGTTCATTCCTGTGGTTTCCAGCCTGTTCCCCTCTCCCTCTCAGTTGTAGCTCTGACTGTGACCCTCAGCCTACCCAGAGGCTCCTGAAGTTTAATCAAGGCACGTGGCACAGATGGCAAATGAGGCCCAAAGTATTTGGGCAACGAGCTGAGCAGGAACAATATTTTGCCACCCACATTCAGGTTCCTGGAGCAGCCAGTTCTGGGAGTGACTTTCAGCACTGAAAGCTCTCTGCTGCCCTGAGCTGCAATTTTGTGTCAAAATTGTGCAGAGAACTTGAGAGCCAGGGGTGCTGGGCTGTCAGTCAGGCAGAGGGCTGATCCCTCCCCTGGTTCCCTCTGCAAAGACAAAGCCATCACCAGGAATTCCAGTGGTGGGGAAGGAGGGTTCAGGTGGACAATGTTGGTCCCACTGGCTCAGGATGGGGGGGCACTGCCCCATCTTCCCTCCCTTGCTTTCTGTGCTCTGATGGTTGGGAAGTGCTGGAGAAGATGCCCTGATGGACAAAATGCACTTCCCAGGCTGGGCTGCCTTTCCTGGGGGCACAAACAACCAGGATCAGTCACTCTGAGTCACCAGAACACTCTGGGACTCCAGTGCTTGGTGCTGTCCTGGGCATGGTAAAAACCATCTCTGTGAGCAAGCCAGGCAAGGCTCCAGGACAGAATTGCTTTGATCAGGAAAAGGAGCCAAGTTTGACAATATTTCTTCTCCTAGAAAACATCAGGTCATTCTGTGGGAATGACTTGCCCCCAAGACCCCAGGAGACCCCAGGCCCCAAACCCTACTATCCTTGTTCATACATTGAGTCTCCAAACATGGGGTTTCTTTGTCTGGTTGTCTTCCTGTGGCCCTCCCTTTTCAGGACATGTCCCTCCTGGCATAAATGTCACCTCAAAGTGCTGGAAGAACAGGGCTGTTCCTCAGCATCTCTGAACAAATCAAATGTCCTCTCCAAGCCAAAGCTCTGGAATCAGGCAGTGAGGTGTTTCTCTGACAGCTCACATGAAAAGGCAAACTTTAAACTGTGTTATCCCATTGTTGCCAACCTGTCTGTCAGCTTTTTTGGGGATGTATCTTTGCTTTTCCTCATGTTGTCCATACTTTATCCATCCAACTGCTCCTCTAATGGAACAGCTCTCATCCCATGGTCTGCATTTCACTTTCCTCTGTATTCCTTTACCCCCTTTTATCTTCCTTACAAACAACTCATGTGCTTTCCTTCTTACCACAGTATCCATTTATTCAGCCATTCTTACATTTCCCTTTAATTATGCCAGATAATAAAGACTAATCTCTCCTTCTTGAGATTAAAAGGACCCCCAGCAAATCAACCCTTCAACAAACACCCAGCAAACCTCCCAACAAACCCCCAACAAACCCTCCAACAAACCCCCAACAAACCTTCCAATAAACCCCCAAAAAACACCCAACAAACCCTCCAATAAACTCCCCCAAAACACCCACGGAAACCTCCAACAAACCCCCAACAAGCCCTCCAATAAACCCCCAAAAAACACCCAAGAAAACCTCCAAGAAACTCCCAATAAACCCCCAAAAAACACTCAATAAACCCTCCAACAAACCCCCAACAAACCCTCCAACAAACGCCCTAAAAAACCCCCACCAACCCCCCCAACAAAACACTCTTCAACCTTCTTCTTTGCATATTTTTTCTGCTTCTTACTTGATTATTTTATCCCTCTCAAACTTTCCCATTTTCATCCCTCAAATATCCCGGAGTGCCTTTGTGTGGGGGTGAGTTGTGTGCAAACCAAAGCCGGGAGCTGTAATGTGGTAACACTCGATTACATTTCTCCTCCTTTTTACCTCATTCAGCAATTTTTTTAACTTGATTTGACAATGAAATTTAATGCTTTGATATATATATATATATATATATATATATACACACACACATCTATATGTATTTTCCTTTTTATTCCTTGATTAGAACCGTGAGAATTCCCGAAGATTAAAGCTGAGTGAAGTGACAGCCTGGGATCTTTCTGCTGGCTGCAACATTAGCTTTAATTGTCTGCTAATGGCTCGGAGCATTTAGCTCCATCTTCCCAACACGCAGCCAAAAATGCCTTCCAGGGAGAGAGTTTGGAGCGATAACGATCCTTCATCTTCACCACCCGCCGTGGGAAGCAGCGCTGGTCGATGCTGGGTGTGCATCGCTCCAAGAACCTTCTCAGGAGATGGTGGAGATCAATTTGGTGCCCAGGCTGGTCCCTTGATGATGTCTGGTTGCTCTGACCTTTCTTGCCCTGTCTCCCAGCTCTGTCTCTGGTATCTCCAGCCTGTGTTGTCTCCAGAACTTGGAGAGTTTAATCATCCCTCCTGTTACCTCCTGTCAGCCCTTGAGGAGCATCTTGTAGAGACATCTCCGTGTTTGTGTCGGTCTAAAGAAGGCTGGACAGAGAATTCCAAAGAATCCTGGGATGGTTTGGGTTAGGACAGACCTGGAGAGGTGGAGGCAGTCCCAGAATCACGGGAGGGTTTGGCTTCTCTATCCCCCTGATTCCCTCAAAGCACATTTTGCACACTTTATTGAGTTTTATTTCGTGGACTTGTTACAATCCAACTGTCTCTTCCCCTTCCCCTTGGTGCTGAGGGTAAAGTTAAGGTCAGGCTATTTTGGAAACAATAAAGACCTTATTAAACTTGTCAGGGAGCAGGGGGAGCTTTCCCCCCCGTGTTCAGCTGAATTTCCCTTGGAAATGTCACCAGCCCGTGGAGGAGAACAATCAGAAGGTCTCCATTTGAATTATGGATGCAACTTCCCGATAATTATGTCCCCTAAGGAACAACATATCCCAAAAGATGAAGGCTTGGAGGATTTGGGGAGGGAGGGTTTGGGGAGATAACAGCTTGATTTACTGCAAAGAAAACATCCCCTGCAATTCAAGGTGGTTTGGGGTTGATTTTTTTTTGTTTTGTTTTGTTTTTTTCTGTTTCTTCTTTTCCTTTTTACAACAAGTTCAGGCTGCTGTTCTGTTCCTTCCACACAGGATATTTAATATAAAACATGGCCATAAGAGGTGAATTATCACAGTTGCAGGGTCGTGTGTGAGGAGTCCATGTGCTGTTGTGGGAGGTGGGAGAGAGATGAGAGGGAGGGGGAGGATTTGGGCTAAAAAAAAGAAGAATAAATCTGTTGGAGGGACACATTTTTATGGGTCCCAAGATTAGATCACCAAGATTAGAGCAAGCAAACCAAATCCAGCTGTCCCTGCCCATTCCCATGGCCAGATCTGGGTGGAAAACAGGTTTTCCTTCCAGCTGGTTGGGTATTCCACAAGTTTGGAAAAATACATCATCTCAGGAGGGTTTCATCCCAATGTTTGCACCACACGAGGTGCCCTCAAAATCCCGAATTAAATGTGGTTTATGAGGGTCTGGAAGTGAAACATTTTTGATTTCTAGGATTTTGGTGACAGATTGAGCAAATGCAAAGCGATTTCTGAAAGGAAATTCGAAGAAGCAAAGCTTTATAAACACTGAAGCTGGGAGTTTCTTTGGAATATCTTTAAGTGGGAGATTCAGGAACATCGATCTGGATTGATCAAACATTTTGATCTAACTAAATCTGCTGCTTCTGTAGAGGATCAACCCAAATGAGTGGTGAGGAATTCCCTGGGAGCTGGTTGGATTTATTCCCATTATGAGATCCAGCAACCCTATTTTTTTGAGCACAGCTCAAACAATTCCCCCCTCTGGAAGGTCCAAGCAAAAATTCCTCATTCCACCCGACAGCAGACGAAATAATTTCAGGCAAAACCTCATTTTTCTCCCACTACAAAACTATAGCTTGGGATTGATGAAATGAGCTCTGAAACTTCCCCTAAAAGTAGTTGGAAAAGTAATGGAACAGAAAATAAAAAAGCTGTGAAGAAAAAAAGCAA
>NW_020956133.1:26611-44176 GCF_003031625.1 Empidonax traillii | reverse complement strand
CAAGCAAAAATTCCTCATTCCACCCGACAGCAGACGAAATAATTTCAGGCAAAACCTCATTTTTCTCCCACTACAAAACTATAGCTTGGGATTGATGAAATGAGCTCTGAAACTTCCCCTAAAAGTAGTTGGAAAAGTAATGGAACAGAAAATAAAAAAGCTGTGAAGAAAAAAAGCAATCTGCTATTAATTTTTTTTTTTTCTTCCAACTTTTTGCTTCGCTGGAAAAATTGAAAAATTCTCAATTCAAGTTAACTCAAAATGTATTTTTATTTTTTCCCCTCCATTTGGCCGTTTAACCAAAAAGATGTGGCGTCTCTCAGCTTTTATTGGCACCTCCTTTTGTTCAATTGTTTTGGTTCGTTGCCCCTATTTTCAGGAGGCAGCTCCAGCTCCCTAATTGTCTCTGGAGATGTGGAGCAGAAGGCTCTGGCTCCACTGGATGATTATGGGTTATTTTTTTTAGCACAGGGAAAAAAAAAAAAAACAACCAGGGATAATCATTGGTCCACCTTATCATTTGTGTCTCCTCTCCACACTGAGAGCCACCAAGTATTCACATTTAATATCATTATCCAGGAATCCCAACCTGAGAGCTCATTTCATGAAATAAATGTTGTTCTGTCAGTAAATGCCATTTTTTGATGGGTGATGTGTTGCTCAGGAACACGTTGACTTCAATCACAATTTATTTGAAAAAAAACCACAAAAAACCACAGAGTGTTTTGATTTTCCATTTGAAGTGAGTTTTCATTTTAGCTTTTTTTTTTTTTTCCCCCCATTGGTATTAAAAAGATATTCAATTTTTAAAAGTAAAACAGGGGGGAGATATTTCAGTCATTAAACCCAAAAGGTTGGAGTGACCCCAAAGGTGTTGAATCTCCTCAGAATTTAACAGGAAATATGGAGGGGGAGGGTGGGGGGGAAATCCCATCCCAGAATTGAAAAAAAATGGAGGAGAAATCGTGGAGTTTCTCAAGAAAATCATGGAATTACAGACTGAATTGGGCTGGAAGGAACATTAAAGGTCATCAGGTCCATCCCCCTGCCATGGAGAGGGATCTTCCACCAGCCCAGGTTGCTCCAACCTGGCCTTGGACACTTCCAGGGATCCAGGGGCAAAATAACTCCTACAAAGGAAAATTCCTATGAGGACAAAAGTCCTGAGTTAAAAGTTGATATAAGATAATCTCTAGGTCTTTTTTTTTATTTTAGTTTATATAAAGTATTTTGGGAGCTGCCCACGGATCTGGGCTCAGCCAAGTTGATGAGACACTTCCAGCATCACCATCCTGTGGAACATCAGAGCATTGGATCCCACAGGAGCTCTCAAACCCCTCCCCTGCCAGCCTGTGCCCCCCAAATCAGGCTGTTTGGGGGGTCCCCACTGCCCCACAACACCCCAGGCCGTGGGGGCACAACCCTCCTCGCCCATCTGCACCCAGCCTTGCCAAGGGCAATGAGATGGGGGAATGTCCTCCACCTTTTCCCATTTTATTTCCTCACTCTCCTGCTTAAACCTTTGTGTTGGAATTTAACCCCCTCCACCCCCTCCCCAACACCTCTTCTGCACCTCCAAAACCAGCAGCACCCCAAATCTCCCCCCCTACACACACCACCACCAACTCTCAGCTCTTTAAATCTCCCACACCACGTCCAGGGATAATAAATACCCCATTTCCCCCTCCCCCCCAGCTCTCAGATCTCTGCTTTTCTCCATTGGTACTTTGATAGTTGCTCCCCCCACCACCACCTTTTGTCAAAACACAGCCTTTGATTTGAGGCAAATAAAATAAAAACTGACTTGTGAGTGACAGGAGCCCAAAGAGATGCAGGGGTTGAGCTTACAGACCAACAGAGACATCTGAGTGGTCAAACGTGGCCCTGACAACCCCTCACTGTGGATTTCAGGCTTCCATTTGTACCCTCTGATCACCAGCCAAGGGATTTCAGGATTTTTTTTTATTATTTTTTGTTGTTGTTGCCTTTCAGGGCAACGATTTAAAAGTCCCAGTTCTGCTTGTTCCCTTCAGTGTTTCTTGTTGTTGATCTTCACGTTTTTTGTCAAGTGTTTGGAGAAACGTGCAGGGGAGAGATAGAGCTGAGTGTTTGCTGCTCCCACCAGCTCCTCTTTTCCTCCTCTCCTCAGGTGGGCTCAGTTTTCAAAGGGATTCTGAGCCTGCCAGGGAAGACACAGGTAAATGATGTGCAAACACTTGTGGGCTCCTTCCCGTGGTGGAAAGAATAAAGGGGGGGTTGAAAGCTCAGTTTTCCCCTTCCTCCTTCAGAAGGCGAATTTTCAGACAGAGGAAAATAATTACCCGTTCCATCTTAATTACCAGGAGCAGGATTTGCTCCTTTTGATTCACGACACATTGAAGCCACTCAAAGAATTCCTTGCAAGTGATATGGTTGAAGTGAACCCGAGAGACTTATCAAACAGGGACCACCAGCACAACCTGGGGAGAGGAGCCTTTCTCCTGCCAAGTGACAGTTTCCAGTGGGGCTGTTTTGGGACAGAACTGACATTTCTCTTTCCCAAAACACCATCATTAGGTGTGTTAGGGGCAGAATTCTTTCGGTCAGAGGAGAAGTTTTTGGAAAGGAGCCTCAGTGTTGGGGTTTGACCCCAGTCAGCAGCTCAGTCCCACCCAGCTGCTCCCTCCCTCCCTCCCTCCTCTCTGGTGGGGTGGGAGAGAGAATCAGGAGGATCACAGTGAGGAAACTCGTGGGTTGAGGTGAAAACACTTTAATAGGGAAAGTAAAAGCTGTGCATGCAAGCAAAGCCAAGGCAGGAATTCATTCACCACTTCCCAAGAGATCACAGAATTGTGGAATGGGTTGTTCCACCCCCTGCCACGGCCAGGGACACCTTCCACCAGCCCAGGTTGCTCCAAGCCCTGTCCAACCTGGCCTTGGACACTTCCAGAATAATTCCTACAAAGGAAAATTCCTATGAGGATGAGAGTCCCAAACTCATATAAGATCTCTCTGGGGGTTTGGGTTTTTTTAGCTTATATGAACTATTTTAGGAGCTGCTCATGGATCTGGGGCTTTGGTGTCATCCAAGCTGATGAGACACTTCCAGGATCACCATCCTGCAGGAGATCATTGGATCCCACAGCAGCTCTCAAACACCTCCCCTGTCAGCCTGTGTCAGTAGATCCCTGGTTTGACCTGCCTGGGCTACAGGTGGTTATATTGATTTATCTGCCTTTCTGCTGGACTTCTGCCTGTGCCACTGGATGTGTGTGAATTATCTCCTAACCGAGAGATCAACCTGCACTTTTTGTGCATCCTCAGCTGTGGGTGGCAAGTTCTCCTTCGAAAACACCTGCAAAGAGCTTGGGGAGACCTTGGGGATCCCCATTTGTGGCAGAGCTGGGGGTGTCCCCGGGCTCTGTGCTGAGTTTGGGATGCTGGGAGTACCCAACACGATGTAGGAATCCAACCTGGGATGGTGGACTTGGTTGGGATCCACGAGCTGCAGGAGCAACCCCGAGCCACCAGCTGAGAGAGGGTGAGCCCATCCCTCTGCCCTGCAGCACCACGAGGTGCTGAGGGTGCCAAGGAGCACCCAGAGGGCACTTCCAGCTCCTGCCCTTCCTCCTCCCCCACATTTCTGGTGGGCAATAACTCATCAGATCGTTCTCCCGCAGAATTCCGTGGGAATTGATTTCCCACTCCCCGGCACGGGGTGGGTGGTGGGGGGGTTGGTTTCCTTCTTGTTGTCACTGCAGGTTTTTTAACAAGTGCATGAAAGAAACTCAAGCTGTGCTGCTGAGTTTCAGAGCCATGTAGGGCAAGCCAGAGCTCGGATTTCTGTGCCTCCAGCCCCTGCTCGCTGGGAGAGCTATTTGCAGAGACGCTTTAAAGCTCCAAATCAATGTGCAGTTACTGTTTACCATGAAAATGAACATTTCAGCCTCTTGCACTAAAAGGGAAAGAAATTTTCTAGTCACCTGCCATTTAAATAGCATCTCTCACAGTCACTAATTTAATGCAAATCTGATCCAGCTTCCTTGTATTTGTCATTTTGGTGCATTTTTGTGCTCGTAGTTTTGATGCTAATGATCCTGCTCCACTGCTAACTAGGGCTTTACACTGATCATTTCAATACCAGTAATTACACTTCTGGGTGTGTGTCTGGTGCGTGTTTAGTGCACTCAGCTCTCTGTCACCTCTTTTTTTTCTTACTGCTGCTGGAGAGAAGTGAGATCTCACTGTCAGCCTGACGGGGAGGGGGTTTTGTTTGACACGGCTTTTCTGCAGCTCTGATCGATATCAAAATTTCAGCAAATGTGCCAGGTGACAATAAACACAGCCCTGTGGGTTTGGCTAAAAGCTACAACACCTGGGGATGGAAAATAAGGACGTACAGCCCTGCCCTGCTCTTCGGGAGAAATGGCTCTTCTGGAACGCTCTGGGGCCGGGCTCTCCCACCAGCAAACCCCATCCTGGCTCCAGGGTGAAAACACTGAGACCTTCAGGGATTTGTTAATCAGAATCCATGTGGCCAAGGAGAGAAAGGATGAATCTGTACATGGGGAGGAGAAAGTGGCCCTGAATTCCACTCCCAAGTGAAGGAAATAAGACAAGAACATGGAGAACCCCAGTGAGAAAGGATGGGAGGCAGATGAGAGAACTTTTTGTTCAGGGATTTTGGACAAGGGCTTGGACAGACAGGACACAGGGAATGGCTTCCCACAGCCAGAGGGCAGGGTTAGATGGAACATTGGGAAAGAATCCTTCCCTGTGAGGGTGGGCAGGCCCTGGCACAGGTTGCCCAGAGAAGCTGTGGCTGCCCCTGGATCCCTGGAAGTGTTCTAGGCCAGGTTGGAAGGGCTTTGGAGCAACCTGGGCTAGTGGAAGGTGTCCATACCCATGGAATGAGAATATCTTTAAGGTCCTTTCCAACCCAACCATTCTCTGATTCTTTGATAACCTTTTACAGAGCCAGGAAAGGGCTCCCTGTGCCCTGGACAGGCTGTGCTCAGGGCTCAGCAGGACTTTCCCAGTATCTCCTGCCTTCTCTGTCCCATCACTCACCAGAAGGAGGGTGGGAATCCCTGCCAGCACTAAGTTTTAAGTCTGCTCAGAGAGCTGTAAGATTCTGGGGGTTTCTGGGATCTGCTGGGCTGAGGAAGAGGCTGGAGAGCCCATGACAACCTGCAATGAAACAGGACACACAATCACTGCCCAGCACGTTGGGAAGAGATTAACAAGGGGAAAAAAAAAAAACCACAACCAATTTTCATTTTGTCCTCAGTGCTCTTGACAGAAGAATCATCTGCAACTTACTGAGACTCTGGTGAAAGCTGAGACGAGCAGCTGATGGTTTCAGCCTCCTGACGGATCAGGAGCAGCCAGGAAGGAGGATGACTCCCTTCCCCTTCTGCTTTGATAGAGATAAGGCTGGAATACACTTCAGATGAGGAGGCACTGGGGCTGCTGGAAGGGGTGAGTACGAAATGTAAACAGCAACATGGGGAGAAAATAATTGAAAAGAGGCTGCCAGGCAGAACAAGTGACTGGGAGAGGTCAGCCCTGTGCTGTGCCTCCTGTGAGGGGAGTGCAGAGAAACCTCGGGGATCCTGGCAATTAAAACTCTGGCACAGAAGAGCTGCTGCCTGAGTGATGGAAACAGTTCAGAACTTGCAGCAAAACCCGGCACCTTCTGTACTTGGCACCGGCTGAACACGCGAGGAGGGAGACCAAACAAAGAACTTAAACAGGCAAAAAAAAACCCTGGGCAAACTGAGGCAGGGGAGCAGCAGGTGAAGGATTTGGGAGTAGCACAGGGTTGGTTTTTTTTTCCCCTGCTTTTCAAGCCAGTATCTTCTGCGTTTGTTAGTGCTGAACGGCTGAACCAGGCTGGGTCATCACCCCCTGGAGCCCTGGGGGGGACACAGCACGAGTGGCACCCACTGTGTGCCACTCCAAGACGAGTCAAGGAGGGGAGCAGGAGAGCTGCTGAGGCTTGGCATTGAGGGTGAACCGCTCATCCAGGCCCAGCTGGCCCCAGAGACGAAAGTTTCTGGAGCTTCAGAGGAGGCAGGTCCTGCCCAGGGCACAGCAGAGCAGTTCAGCTCCTTCTTCTCTCGCCTCCTGCTCCCTGACCCGGCGTTCAGATGGCCATCAAAGCCGGGAGTGCAGTTAACAGCTATCAAAGTCCACCGACAGGCTGGTGGGAGCCAGAAAAAGAGAGAGAGAGGTTTGTAATCTGAGCTGGAAAACAGCCAGAAAGCAGAGCTGGGGCTGATTTGCATGAAATGCAGATAAGCACCGTCGGCCCCTTTTAATTCTGATGAGGCACTTGAGCTGCTGAATGGCAATTCAAGGGCTCCAGAGCAAAATATTCCCGGAGACTGATGGGCACTGACCCCACCTCCTCCTCTTCCACTTTTCAGGCTGTTCCAGGCTGTGCTGACCAGCCAAGAAGCCACAGGAATGGCATTTGGGATTTCCAGCCACATCACCAGGGTATGATCACTACCAGAGTGATCTAACCCTGCCCTCTGGCAGTGGGAAGCCATTCCCTGTGTGCTGTCCCTCCATCCCTTGTCCCCAGTCCCTCTCCAGCTCTCCTGGAGCCCCTTTAGGCCCTGCAAGGGGCTCTCAGGTGTCCCTGGATCCTTCTCTTCTCCAGGTGAGCCCCCCAGCTCTCCCAGCCTGGCTCCAGAGCAGAGGGGCTGCAGATCTTTGAAGGTTGAAGCAGTGGAGAACCTTCAGGGTGCTGCAGGGGCAGAGCCAGGTCTGGCTGCACCATCTGAATGATCTGCAGGAGAACAGGCTGGGTCAGGGCTAAGCAATGTCTGGGGGGTCACTCTGGATCAAGCAGAGCTGCTTTCCTGCAGATCCAGCTCGGGAGTGGATGCTCTGATGTCTGCTCTGATGTCTGATCCAAGCTCACACCACCCCAGAAACGTTGCCCTGTGCCTCCAGCAAACCTCTGCTCTCAGAAGGGCTCACCAGGTTTGGAAAGCTGTGATGGGAGAGACACACACACACACACTGTACTGCTACACCCAGGGGACTTTTGCTCAGGAAACCGCTTTTAAAAACTTTTTTTTTTCACCTCCCAAACATACACTTAATTCCTTTTAATTTTATTGTTAAAAAATCCTTATCCTGTGCAATCTGAGCACTTTGCTCTAATGATCAAGAACCCAAACTCTAAATTCAACAGTTTGGCCAGTTAATCTGTTACGTACACATCCGTAATTCCCTCAGCAAAAAAAGCTGGGTGAGGTAGCAAATAGTGTCTTTGGCTCATTTACTTGACAAGTGTAATTTATTTTTAACATTTAGCCTCATATTTTACAGCTTTCCCCACACTCACCCTGCAGAAGTTCCTGGAAATTTAAGAATGACAGACATCCCCCAGCTCTGGGCTGTTGCATCTGTGTGGTAAGAGCAGGAGGAAAGAGAAATGGTAGAAGGGGAGGATGGATTTTTGTGAGTGCTGAGAGAGGCAGGTTATTAAGGCTTTATTGAATTATTACATCACTGAAAGGTTAAAAAAGGGGCATCTTTAGAATACCTCCAAATGGTCCTTTCTTCTTTCTTGAAGAGGAGACAAAGGAAAAAAAAACCTAAATACAAATGAAATTAAATCAAATGAGTTCCTGGACTGCTTAATATGGTATTTTACCCCCATTTAAAACATCCCTCAGGAGATGAGGCTGATTTAATAAGCCTGAGAGATGTTGCAGTGAAGACTGAAATGCCTCGATGAAAGAATAACTTGGCTGGGGCTGCATTAGCCTGGGAAACCTGTTCCAGCTTCTTAAAAGGAGTCTTTTAATCCAATCTTGAAATGGGAAAAAAAAAAAAAAAAAAAGGATCAGGCAGATATTCATAAAGGGGAATAAAAGGTACAAGCACTTCCAGGGCTCTGCGAGGGAAACGGGGCTGATAAACCAGGATAATCACAGAGTTTAATTGCAAGGGGCAACAGTTCAACTGGGCAATTCAAATGAAGGCCCTTGAAGGCAGAAAGACCCTTTCCTGCATGGCCAGTGCTGCAGTTTGCAGTGTCTGACATCCTGGGGGATTCCCAATTCCAGCAGCTGGGGAGAGAAGGGACTTTCCTCCCTCCCTTTGGGATGGGGGAACAGCCTCTCCTGTTCTCTGGTGAATGTTGTTGGGACATCTCAAACCTTCCACAGGGTCAGGATCTGCTGGGATGGATCATTAGGGGTCTGCTCTGAGCCACGGAGACCCTGAGGGACCTTCCATACCATTTCCCCAGACCTGTGGCTGGAAACCACCAACAGCTCTTGGAGCTGCTGCTCCAGAAACCCCAGCTCTGGAGGGGCTGGAAATGGGATTCCTTGAGGGGTTTATCCCAGAGGTGCTCAAGGTTTTGTCCCTCTCTCTCTCTAGCTTAGATATAAGACAACAGTTTGCAGGTACCTGATGGAGATTCCTGGCTCTTCCCACCCGTCACACCCCTGGGATGTGTCACCCCGTGGCTGATGCTGCTGGTGGACACACAGAGCCCCAGCTCTGCAAACTCCCCTCTCTGTTCTCTGTCCCCACCCTGGATTAAAGGCAGGGGACAGAAAGGGCTCTGCTCTCTGCTCTCTGCTGGTTCAATCTTCTAAGTCCCACCTAATGCAATCTAGAGCCACAAAGCTTAGAACTCTTACTTAATTTCGTTAGGAGCTGAGAGCTTTGAGCATCTCTGCCGTGGGTTAACTCTTAGGGACCTGCCTGTGGTTTTATGCAGTGAAATGCAGAAGATTTGGATGCTACAAGATCCTCACAAGCATCATTTAACTGCCCCTCAAAGGTGGGAGCCTTTGGTCTCCGTGGCTGCTGCCCCGGACTTGTGTCAACTCAGAGACAGATTCGTGATTTCTCCTTAACTTTGGGGGCATCAGAAATTCAGAATTAGACCCCCCTTGGCAATACCCGCCTGCCTAAAGGCCAAATTATCCCCCGCAGAAGCAAACTCAGCTTTGTGAACGTAAAACTATCGTAGCTTCCTAAAGTCTGAGTCTCATCCTACCAAGCGGTGATTTGAAGATTCCCTCTGGGCATGTGATGCTTCCTTTGGAAAAGCGACACTGGGGCAACCTCTAGCGGAGGCAGGAGCTGCAGGAGCTGCCCGGGGACAACCCTGGGGACAACCCCGGCCCCCTCCGAAGCTCTGCTTTTAACGAGGGTAAAAAAGGGTGAAGGTCCTACAAGGGCAGAGCTCGAGCTTTGCTGGGACAATGACCCGGCTGCTCCGAGACGCAAACAGGGCGACACCCTGTTATTTATTGTCCAAGGGAGAATTCCTTCCCTCTGGCTATTTTTAAAAACTTGCTTCTATTTTTCAACACTCCACTTTTCAGAGTCATCCCCGGGCCAAGCCCGAAGGGGAACTCACTTTGTCTTGAAACAAAAAGCAGCCGATCCCCCCCTCCCCCCAACCTTCCCAAACAGGCCTATTTGGGAAGAAGCTCCTGGAACAACTGGAGCCATAACACAGGGCTCTGAGCACGAGGCATGAAGCAGAAGCCAGGCAAGAAATTATTACTCCTGTTTCTGTTCCATTATGCTTTATGCTAAAAGACTGAAATGATCAATGCTGTGTTAATAAATTTCATTTGGCTCATTTAATAGATGACTTAGTCGAGGAGTGAGTTTGGCTGTGACCAGTAATGAATTAATAACTATGCAAGTAGCAGAGTCCCTCACAGAAATCCTTCATCCTGGCACAATTCTTTTTATTCCAAGGGAAACAGGGATGCTCTGCAGGCCGGTGCTGCCCCTTTAGGAGCACAGGGGTAACCTGGGTTTGGGGACAGGAGTGAAATGTTCCTTTAGGACACGGATTGAAGCTCCCAGAGAGCTGAACCTCAGAGCCAAGGGTTTATATCCCAACTGGCCCAAGTCCTCCCCGTTGTGATTCCTCACTGATGGCACTGATTTCCCTGTGCTTTGCAGTGTGAGGGCTCGAGACAAGAGTTGGAAATGAGCTGGAAATGTCAGCTCTGCTCAGTTGGATCCCGGAGGTGCCGCCTGGCTGGGCTGGCACTTCCAGCTTTTTCAGCTGCTGGCCCCAAACTCCTCCAAAAAACACCCCTGTGGCTGATGCAGCAAATGGAGCTTGGTTGGGGTGGAGATCTGAATGTCCAGATTACAGTCTCAGTTATTCCGGTGTTGCCAGAAGGTTTTTCCATGTTGGAGGGGCCTGGGAGGGGGTTTACACCGACCACTCATGGCGCTTCTGCTTCCACCATCCCATTCCAGCCCTCCAGCAGTGGGAGGTCCTCTTAAACGAGTTTTGATCCGTAGGGAAAACAGTAGGAACTGTGCCAAAAGCAGTGGAGCTGCATGGATACGGAATGTGGCATGGAAATCCAGCTCCAAAGCCCAAGGGACCTTGGGCCCAGCTTGGGGTCCCCTCCCCATTGCTGGGGGATGGTCAGGGGGGATGTCTGGCCATGAGGGTGCTGTGGTGAGGGGAAGCTGTCCTGGGAATGGGTGGAAGCTGGGAATATTCTGTTTAGACAGCACAATTAATGGAAAAAGTGCAGCTTTGGGTCATGGCTCTCTTAAAATGAAGTGACATGAATGTTTCAGAGACTAAGATTTCTCCTGTCAAAACACTGGCCTTCAAAATTCCCTTCGTTTAAGCACAAAGGAGGAAAACCCTGAACTATTCACCTTCCCTTTCCCCTAATATACACCTTTTTTTCTGGCTTGTATCCAAGTGATTTGAGTTCCTGTTGTGGTTGTCGAGCCAGAGAAGTCAGTTTTTCTCTCTGTGCTGCAGCTAATTTAGAATTGCTGCATAAATTGTCACTTCCCTCCGTGCCTAATATGCCTCAGCCAAGCACAGATTAAAAACGAGACAGGTGCTAAATGCAGCTTTAATGTTTGCACTTATATGACGATCCTTTTCCCACTTCTTCTCTGATCCCCTCAGAGGGGAGAAGAGTTCCTAAAGTGCCTGCTGAAAATCCACCCCTTGCCTTCCAGCTGCTGCCCAGCCCCTGGGATCTGCTGGGCTGGGAACATCCCACAGGGCCCAGGCTGAAGAGGTGAGGATGTGACTCGACTTGCTGTGAAGGAAAAAGGGGATAAATTTTGTCAAACACCAAGTTTTAAAGTTCTAAACCTGCATCGAATCAAATCCTGGGCTCAGTTTTGAGCCTCTGATGTCAAGAAGGTGTCCAGGGAAGGGGCTGGAGCAGCAGGAGCAGCTGAGGGAGCTGGGGGGGCTCAGCCTGGAGAAAAGGAGGCTCAGGGGGGACCTTCTGGCTCTGCAATCCCTGACAGGAGGGGGGAGCTGGGGGGGGTCGGGCTCTGCTCCCAGGGAACAGGGACAGGAGGAGAGGGAACGGCCTCCAGCTGTGCCAGGGGGATACTGGGATGACTCAGGGGGATTTGGGTGATCTAAGGGGGATACTGGGGTCACTCTTTGGCAAAGAAACAAAGCCAAGCTTCAGGAGCTTCTGGAGCAGAAAGCTGGACAAAACTTCTACTTTTCTGGAGTCACAGAATCCTGGAATGGTTTGGGTTGGAAGGGATGTTAAAGCTCCCCCAGTCCCACCTCCTGCCACAGGTAGGGACACCTTCCACCAGCCCAGGTCCCTCCAAGCCCCACCCAACCTGGTTTTGGGCACTCTCAGGGATGGGTTTTCCCCCTTAGTCTGGAGTGAGCTTTTGTTTAGTAAACTGAAGTGCTTAACCCCTGCTCACAGCCCACAGGGGGACCAGCAGCTTTTGAGTGCCGTGAATTGCTGGGCACTGACAATGACGGCAACAATCTCACTCCTGAGCTCTGCTTGTTGGTTCCCGAACAACTTTAAGGTATTGACAAAACAGTCCACAATTTTATTTTTAGCGACCCTTTCAGAGTCATCCTGGAAAAGCAGGGTTTAGAAAGGGAAGGCATTGTGAGGCTGAGAACCATTCCCCCATTCAGGATTGCTGAAAGTGCTTGAAAGTTTCTGCAAATGGAAAAGAAAACCCATTTATTTTCCCACCATAACATTGGCATGAGAAACCCAGCAGTGAGTGAGTGGTTCTCAAATACAAAGGGCTCGTTTCCCCCAGCCCTTCTCAAAAGGGGACTTAAAGCACGGGCTGGTGGGGTGCTGAAAGGTATAAAATAATTGAAATATAAGGCACATCTTCACATCCAGGAGCTCTGCATCCAGCACAGAGCATTGAAACATGGAATGGGTTGGGTTGGAAGGGATCTTAAAGTTCATCCAGTTCATCCAGTTCCACCCCCTGCCATGGGCAGGGACACTTTCCACCTTCCACCTTCCACCTTCCACCTTCCATTCCCCTTCCCCTTCCCCCTCCTCCTCTTTAATTTATCCCTCTTCCCTTTCACTTCACCCCTTTGTTCAAACCCCAGCACCTCGAGCTCATTTTGGGAGATCATGGACAACTTACACCAATTTCCGTGCCAAGTGTCTAATTTATACTTACCTAAATTAGAAACTAGAAATGATAATAAGCTGATAAAACTTCCCAAGCTTTTGTGCCCCTCTGACTTTCGTCATTCCTTCCAACCCCGAGCATCCCCTAAATCTTGGGTGCTCCCTTCCCCTTGAGGGTGGCACACCACAGACATTGAGCTGCACCTCATTTTCCCCGAATATTCTCTTTTAACCAGCACAATTCAAGCCCCAGTTTCTACTCTGGAACATTTTGTTGTTCACTTAACACCCGAGACAGAGACACAAAGCACCGGGGCTGGAATGGAGGATCATCTATTCTTGGAAGTGCCCCTCTGGAAAACAGGGTATATTTGTAAAAGCACAGCTGTTCCTTTGTATTTTTTTCTTTTTTTTTTTTTTTTCCAAGTGTTTTCTCCTCCTAAAAAAGCACTTACTCTGGGCTGCTTAACAAGACAGATTAATTCACATGGATCCTTGCAGGGCTGTCACCAGTGGGGAGAGAGCTTGGATTGTATTATTCCCTATTGTCAACACAGGCACTTTATAATAGATTTATGGCTAATAAAATCTTTTAGTAGTGGAGGGTCCTTGAGTTGCAGTTTTGAACCTTTGGCCCTCGCTCAAATCACCAGCAGATGCAACATTAATAAAACCAAATAGCACGTGGATGCTAAGGAGGCATCTGGCTGGGTCCTGGAAAAGGCAGTAAAACACGGGAGAGGGATCTTTACAACCTGCTTTGACCTGATGGAATCATTCTTTTAGTGATAAAATTACTCTGTACAGACACATGATATAGGATGGCTCGGATTAGAGGAGTAATTCCCAGAAATTCGGGGAGTTTGGGGTTGATGCTGCTCCATAGCAGGTTTTCATCTGAAAACCTGGGGTGAATTCACGAGCAGGGCGTGATGAGGAGAGAACTGAACTGTGGCTGAGGAAGCAAACAGGTGCAAAATAAAGAAAATTCAGAGCTTTGGGAAAAGCTTCTTTATCAAATGATCCCTTTTTCAGCTGCAGACTGCAGGACAGGCTGCCAGAATGCACCAGGGATGCATCAAACCTGCCCTTGAATTCAAGCCAGAGACTTCAAACCATACACTCTGGGTACAATTTTATCTCATTTTGGCTCTTCTGCTGCTCTGTCCTCACCTCCTGTGTTGTCAATAAGCAGCAGGAAAGCAGTGACAGAGCTCCTTGAGTGAGCACAGGTAGAATTCCAGCCCCTCTCCTGGGATCCAGGTGCACAGCCCATTCCTGCAGGAAGGGGGTGGTGAGTCCAGGCATGGAGAGCAGCAGTTCTGGTCACCAGTGCAGGGTTAAATCCCCTCCTTGCCCATGTCCAGCTGACCTGTGATGGGATTACAAGCTGGCACTGGTTGGATTCACATCCAGGTGGATGTGATTTCTATCATGGTGTGGATTCATGCCTGGATTTTGCCAGGCAGTGGATGCCCACATGAGTGAGGGCAGGCACCACCTCTGCTGTCCTGCCTGCACTTCTCCCAGGTCTGGGCAGCTCAGGACCTGCACAGGCACTGCTGAGAGCAGCAGGCACAGCCCTGGCTCTGGAGAAGGGAATGGAGCTGGGAAAGGGGCTGGAGCAGAGGGAGCTGGGGGGGCTCAGCCTGGAGAAAAGGAGCCTCAGGGGGGACCTTCTGGCTCTGCAATCCCTGACAGGAGGGGGGAGCCGGGGGGGGTCGGGCTTTGCTCCCAGGGAACAGGGACAGGAGGAGAGGAAACCTCAAGTTGCACCAGGGTGGGTTTAAGTTGGATATTATGGAAAATTTCTCCATGGAAAGGGCTGTCCAGCCATGGCACAGCTGCCCAGGGCAGGGGTGGAGTCCCCATCCCTGGAGGGATTTAAAAGCCATGTGGATGTGGCACTTGGAACGTGGGTCAGTGGTGGCTTTGGCAGTGCTGGGTTAAAGGTTGGACTCAAAGTCTTGAGGGGGCTTTTCCAACCTGAGCAGTTCTGTGAATCCATAAACCACAGGTCACTGAGAGCTTTGCTCTCTTACTGCCCCTGGACTCCCAGGGTTTGAGGCTGCTCTCAGGGTCTGATGCTGCAGCAGTGCTGCTGAGAGAGGACCAACATCACACACTGGGAGTGAAAAGCTCCCAAAATGCCTTTCAGTTGTTCTTTTTTTGTCCTGGGCACGAGCAGAGAACACAACACGGAGCGAGGGAAGCGTGAGGCGGTTCCGGCCGAGAGGATCCAGTGCTCTGCAAGTGAGTTTTGCTGCTAATTAAATCCTTTCTCCTGATTATTTATAGCCCTCTATTTACTGGCTCATTGATTTTAGAGGCCATGTTAGTTTGCTTTTTTACATGTCTGTCTGAATGGGTAGATTATAACTTATTACACAAAGAACAAGTGAATTGGTGTCAGAATGATCTATTACACAGATGGTCTGCGAGCAAAGGGCCTCTGTCTTTGGCTCTGGAATACTGAGAAGCCAGAAAAAGATGCTGAGCCCAGTTCATTTGGTGCAAAAATAAGGATGTCACCCCTGCCAGTGGCTGTTTTGGGAAGCTCAGGGCATTGGATCCTTCTGGTGCTGGCTGAGGGTCAGAGAGGAGACAACGGGGCAGGTGGACACCAAAAAGCTGCCTGTGGAAAACACCAGGATTGTGGATGGTGAGTTGAAAAAGAGTGTGTGCTGCCCGTAGCAAGAGAACTCTGGGAAGTTAATTGGAATTAGCAGGCAGCAGCCTTGAAAACAAGCTGATCCCACATGTAGCAGTAACGTGGAGCTGTGGCACAAGCTGCTGTCAGGGCTGGAGATTTGTGGGATTTCAGAAGCAGAGAGAAGGTGGTAGGAGAGGACAGCCCTGAAGAGATCCCGAGCACAAAGTTGCTGTGCTTTTAGGAAACCCCACAAGTCGCTGTGGGGCGTTCAGGGGGATCAGCAGGACGAGCTCCCTGGATTCCCCTCCTTTGCTCCTGGCAGCTCCAGCTGACCACTGTCACAGGGAGAGCAGCCTGAGCCAGGAGAGCTGATCCAAACTGCCCTCAATTGAGTCCAAGCTAACAAGCAAAGAGGGAACTGGGAGCAGAGTTAACCTGGGAACCCGAGGCAGTTCAGTGAGCAGGAACCTCCTGCAGTGCCCACGTGGAGGCTGAGAGAGACCACAGACCTTCAGCATCCCCCAGAGCCACTGAGGGAGCACAGAGGAAGAGCTCAGCCTGCAAACACATTAACCCCACTGCACAGGGCTCTGTACCTTGCAGGGCCTTCAGTTTAAAGATTCCAAAGCCATTTCCTGGGGTGAACAACCCTTTCAGGGTGTATTTACGTGGCCCTTCAGTGGTGGATCAGGAGGGGCTGGATCTGGGGCCACAACTGGTCATGAGAAGATCCACAGAACATGCAGGTTGGGAAAGACCTCCAAGGTCACCAGGTCGAACCTCTGACTACACCCCATACCCACTAAATCATACCAGTAGGTTCAACATCCCTCGTTTTTTGAGCACTTCCAGGGATGGTGACTCCACCAGTGCCCTGGGCAGCCTGTTCCAGTGCTGAACCACTCTTTCAGCGAAGAAATTTTACCCAAAGTTGGTTAGAACATGGTGCAAACGAGGCCAAGATTGCAGGTTTGATCCCTGTAGGGGCCCTTCAGTTGAGAGTTGGACTCGATGATCCTTGTGAGTCCCTTCCAACTCCAAATATTCTGGGATTCTGTGACACCCACCAGGGACCTCCCCTGGCCCTGTGCTCTGTTGCAGCAAAAGCTGGACCCCTGGCTGGGTTTTGAGGTCACCCAAGTGCCTGTACCCCAGTTTTTAGGACAAGTTTTTTAGGATAAGTTTTTTAGCCAAACTTGGCACTCCAGCTGTGAAGTGGCAGCAGGTCTCTTGCTGCTCCTGCTGTGGGGTATCTGACACATCCCTGCACGTCCCAGAACAGCCAAACCTCACCCACACCAAACCTGTCCCCAACCCTATAAAGCCAGATACAAACAGGCAAAAAAACTGGTGTTTTGGGTGACTGCAAAGCCCCAATTTTCACTGCTATTCTGGGCCTTTCTTCCAGGTGTTGATTTGCCCACTGCTATGTCAGCCTCTACCTGACCTTTAAATTTACTGTATTTGCAAGAAAAGAAAACAGGTTCCTTCCCTCTCTCCCCCAGTTGTTTTGTGCTTAAAGGAAATAGACTTTTGTTTCAATAATCATAAACACAAAAGCTTCCCCAGAGGGTCGTTTGAGACTCCAAGCTAGTTAAAAAGAACATTTGCATGAATTAAAGAGCAACAACAAGTCACCACTGATCTAAGCTGCTTTCTGGCACTTAACTCGTGTCTGTAGGTGGGGAAAAAGCAAGACAGGCCGGTAGGAGGGAAGGAAGATGAAAACGGGGATGTTTGTTCTGCTTTAGGAGCAGAAAGCAGGGGGAACAATCCCTGTCCTTCAGCACCACGTGGCCACTTTTGTGCTGTAACAAGGCGTAAAGGACAACACTCCTCTCTCCAGCGGCTCAGACTTTTTGTCTTTCACCAGACAGCCCCGGGATTAGGAAGGAATAAAGGGAGTTTTCACGCTGGGCGCGTTGTTATTCAGAGCTGCTGCTGCAGCAGCACGGGGAGGATGGGGGAGCTGACTCTGGTGCTGCAGGAGCCGCGTTGGGCACCGGCCCTGGGTGCTTTTCCTTCATCCTTCCACTGCAAACCCTGGATGGAGCTCCCAGGATGCTGAGGAGTGGTTGAATTGCATGATAGGAATAAAACCCCCCCAAAGTGGGCACATCCACAGCTCTTAAATACACACCACGAGGCACAAAAACGCACTCTCTGCCTGTGTCTTGCTGGTGTTTCTTTTGTTCACATCAGGTCTTGTTTATAGATGTGATTATTTGATTATTATTAATGGTGTGAAAGTGTCAGGGCAGGCTCAGGGTGGATCTCAGGGCAAGGTTCTTCCCCCCCAGGCTGGTTGGGCACTGAACAGGCTCCCCAGGGCAGTGGGCACAGCTCTTGTCCTGTGGGAATCTACATGATGGGATTTCAGTGAGCCCCCAGCAGTGCCCAGCGCTGGGCAGGTGATGGGCAGGTTGTGTTAAAGCTGCCAAAAAGCTTTGCTGGGTTGAGGTGAAGGCCACCAGTCACTCAGGACCCTCAAAACTACCCTCTCCCCCTCCCCATCTC
>NW_020956133.1:24392-26255 GCF_003031625.1 Empidonax traillii | reverse complement strand
CACAGCTCTTGTCCTGTGGGAATCTACATGATGGGATTTCAGTGAGCCCCCAGCAGTGCCCAGCGCTGGGCAGGTGATGGGCAGGTTGTGTTAAAGCTGCCAAAAAGCTTTGCTGGGTTGAGGTGAAGGCCACCAGTCACTCAGGACCCTCAAAACTACCCTCTCCCCCTCCCCATCTCCCCTGCCAGGCCTGAGACACATCAGAACCCACACACCTACACATGACTCTGTATCCAGCATTGTAGCTCCTCATTCCCCCCCCCCCAGCACAGCTGGGGAGCTGGGAAGATGTGGATAAACTCCTCCAGGGGCTGACTAAAACCCTGTTGTGGTGTTTGTTATCCTGCCACACGGAATGGATGCGAAACCATCTCCTCTGGAGCTGCTGCTGGGACTCCACAGCCTTTCACAGCTCCAAACGCAGGCCTTTGTCAGAATTATCGTGTTCAGAGAAGTCAACACACTCTGAAAACAACCAAAAGAGCCCAACTGGAAAGGGACTGAAATGTAAAGTCCTTTTTTATAGGAGGAAAGCTCTTGTTGAATGCACTCACGGCGCTGCGAGACACAAACCTCCCAGGCAGATTTGACAGGGATGATGCAGTTTAAGAGCTCCAGGAGATCAGATTCCAAACACCCAGGTGCTGCCTGGCTCAGATCTGCCTGGGTGTGGAGCCCTGTGGGGGAAGGAAACTTTGCTGGAAGTTGGGTTGGAGTCGGTGAAGCCTGGCTGGGTTTGATCAGTTGTTCAACCACTGCCCAAAGTCTGTTCATCTCCACCAAAACAAAGTGACTTGAAGTGGAAGGCAAAGGGTTGGGGGGTAGAACAGGGGGGAAGAAGCCCAGCACCAGGGCAGGGGGAGTGCTGGGGGAAGGTTTATTCAGGAACTAGTCACAGAATTGCAGAATCCCAGACTGTGCTGAGCTGGAAGGGACCCCCAAGGACCATCCAGTCCAACCCTCAGCCCTGCACAGGCCCAGCCCCAAGAGTCACCCCCTGTGCCCCAGAGGATCAGCCAAAGCCTCCTGGAGCTCTGGCAGCCTTGGGGCTGTGCCCACTGCCCTGGGGAGCCTGTTCAGTGCCAACCACCCTCTGGGGGGGAAGAACCTTGCCCTGAGATCCACCCTGAGCCTGCCCTGACACAGCTCCAGCCATTCCCTGGGGGCTGTCCCTGCTCCCCCCAGAGCAGAGCTCAGTCCTGCCCCTCCTCTGCCCCTGCCCAGGCAGGAAATCCTTCAAAATCCTCCCCTGAGGGCAGTTTGGGTTGGGACAGGGCAGCCACCCCCCAGAACAGCAGCTCAGGCAGGAGGGGAGCAGGGGCAAGGTTGGGGCTCAGCATTTCAGAGAATCACAGAATCCTTCAGATTGGAAAACCCTCTGAGATCAGGGAGTCCAACCATTCCCCCAGCACTGCCGAGATCACCACTAACCCCTGTCCCCAAGTGCCACATCCACACTGCTTTAGATCTTAAAATCCACATCTTCCTCAGTCAGTCTAACAAACAGATAAATGAGTAAAACTCTGATAAATAGTTCCAATGGCAGAAATCAGGATTGCTGTCGGTGTCCTGGGATGAAGTGGCTGTGACCCAGTGCCCTGCCCCACATCCCAGTCCTGCCCAGTACAGCTCTCAGAGCAGGATCTTGTGGGAATGTTTGCACAGGGAGGGTGGAAGTGGCTGTTCTGTGGGAAAACAACCCAGGAGAGGTGAGCAGAGACGGGAGGGCACTTCCCTGCTGGCTCATGTCCTCTGTGCCTCGCTGGCTCGGGCAGAGACGAGGCAGAATTTAATTTCCCATCCCCCGAAGGGACTTCCCCGCTGAAAACGCTGCCGAGGGAGGGGAACTCTGCTGCTGCCATT
>NW_020956133.1:5576-23138 GCF_003031625.1 Empidonax traillii | reverse complement strand
AGAATTTCCTCCGCCCCTCTCTCCACACATCCCTCTCTCCCCCCTCCTCCCGAGGACTGTGATAAGGCGGTTTCACACACAAATCCCTGCCGCGGGGCGCCCGCCGCGGTGCTTTGTTGCTGCCACACGCCGCTGCCCCCGGGGGGATTCGCTCGCCGCTTGGCACGAAGGGGAAAAAAAAGACTTTTCGAGTTTGCTCCGGGAGGAGAAGAGTCACGCTGGTTAAGCGAAACAGCTCCTCGCTTGGCCGGAATCCACGTAAACAGGGCTTCGAATGCTTTGTCCTACTTTTGCCGCAGATTCCCCGCGATGCCCACGAGGAGGGGGGAGTGATGCCAAGGGAAGGCTGGGCCAGGGCTGCACTTCCCATTTCGAGCCAACACGATGCCAGTAGTTTGTCTGTCAGGAATAGATACCCCCGGGTGTAAAGGTGGGTTATCTACAGCAGAGGGGGGATGGGAGGCTGTTCGCTGGTGTGGATGGACATGCAGGTGTGTGGATGCCTGACATCATAGGATCATGGAATGGTTTGAGATGGAAGCCTTAAAGCCCGTCCTGTTCCACCCCCCTGCCATGGGCAGGGACACCTTCCACTAGCCCAGGTTGCTCCAAGCCCTGTCCAGCCTGGCCTTGGACACTTCCAGGGGTGGGGACTCCACCACCTCCCTGGGCAGCCCCTTCCAATGCCTTAACATCCCTTTCCATGAAGAAATTCTTCCTGAGAATTAGAAAAGAATTCCTTCTTTATTACAGCTCTCCCTGACCAAGACAGTCTCACGTACACCCAAGATTTTTGGGGGCAGGGGTCTCTGTGACCCACGGCGTGAGAAGAACCAGAGCACTGGGCTGAGCTGCAGCTGCACAGAAGAGCGGAGATAAATTGTGGAGTCCGGAAAAGAGGATCCACACAATGGAGCGTCTTCCAGGTCTGGCAGCTGACCAGCATTTCAGCAGGTCGGGATGGGGCGGGGTGAGAGCCACACACGTGAGATGGGGTCACTGACAGCACAAAGGAACGATTTCTCTTTGAGGAAAACATCTAAATACCTGGGATTACAAACTTCTTCCTTAGGAAAAAAAAAAAAAAAGAAAGAAAAAAAACCAACAATGCTGACAGTTCTTCTATTTCCAAGCTCTTGTTTGATCCTTCAGGAGATACAGAGGTGCAGCATTGTGGGTGTCTGATCAATACACCCAAAGCCCACTCTCACTTTGATCTCACACCAGGCCCTGGGTAGTTTTTGAAATGTAAATAGTGCTTTGGAACACTTAATCTTCCCCTGAAGCCTGATGGAGGAGAGGGATTCAGCTGTTCAAAGAGCAGAGGGCAACTGAGCTGATCCCAGAGCTGATGGCAGCAAGGGCTGCACCGGGATGTCAAACTGGCCCCTCTCACCAGCACCCAACTAGGACACCTTCCACCAGCCCAGCTTGCTCCAACCTGGCCTTGGACACTTCCAGGGATCCAGGGGCAGCCACAGCTTCTCTGGACAACCTGTGCCAGGGCCTGCCCACCCTCCCAGCCAACAATTCCTTCCCAATATTCAACCTATTCTTGGCTTCAGGATGGGCAGAGAAGCTCCAAAGGGTTGTCCAAGGGTCAGAAGTGCCAGAAAATGTGCCCATCCCTGCAGGAAGGGCTGTTCCTGGGCTGGGAATGAGCTGTCCTGGGGCAGGGGTGAGAACCAGGGTGAGTTCAGCTGAGAAACTCCAAACTCTCCCCTGCTCTTGTCAGGTAAAGACAGAAAGAATCATAAAAATTGTGGAGAAAAAAACAACCTCACCAAAGATTGCAGCAGTTTCTGGTGACATTTAAAGCTACTTTTTCTGTTGGATCTGCAGACTCTGTGCCCTTTTATGAGCATTCAGCTGTTTGGACTCTACACTCAAAACTGAGAGGTTTTGTTTGTTTTCCTTGCTGGAAACTAAGGACGTGTCAGGGCTTGATGAAATCACCACCCTTCACTTGCAGCACTGAAATCCTTTATCCAAGTACAATCAAAGGGCAAGGCACGGTCTGCCCTGACCTCTGCCTTCAGAGATCTCCAAGAAACATCAGAATTGCAGGCTGTCTGTATTGTTTATCAGATCAGGAAGGAAAGGGAGGCTTAGCAACAGTATCTCTTTATCACTCCACCTGTCAGACAAATAAAGCACTTGTATTAATCATAATCATCCAAAGCCTTATCTGAAGCACAATCTTGGACTGAGTGAATCTCCCAGAACCGTGCAAAGCCAGGCTTGGCTGGGCAAGGCAGAAGGAAATGAAAATTTGGGGGGGGGGGGTGGGGTCAGAGGCTTGGGCCACGTCTGGAGGGGGTGATAACAACGGGCAGTGCAGAGGGATTGCTCTGGAGAAGGAAATAAAGTCTCCTTCATTTAATCACATTGAGGTTTTGGGAAGAAAATCTCCACCACAACTAATTTCACAGCCCTGCCCTCTTGTCTTTGTGGTAGAACCCACCTGTGAGTAACAAGGTGGGCACTTGACTCTGGTCAAATCAGCAGGTAGTACCTGGAGTATCTCGTGTGTAGCAGCAGGGACAGCAATCCAGCTGGATTTTGGGACACCACAGCTGGGGACAGAGCTGAGAGAACACCAGAGGGGATACAAAGAGGCAGATTGGGAGGTCCCAGGGCCCCGTGGCTCCGAGCTGAGCTGGAGGTCACCCCTCAAACCCCCTCCCTCACCTCGGTGTCCCTCTGAGCTGGGAGTGAGTGACAGCCTGCGAGGGTGTTTAATGTGCCTCCAGCCAGCGCTGCAGGAGGTGCTACAGCTCATTGCTGCTCAGGCACCTTGTGTGGATGATGAATGTCCTTTAATAGCTGCAATATTTAGTGTTTAATGTAAAATCACTTGCTCCAAATGCTTTGCACTTGCAAGGTTATGAGGCTCGATTTACGCTCGGCTGCGGAGTTGACAAATCCTCGCTGGTCCTGCAGGGCAGGGATGGAAGTGGGGAGAGGCTTTGCCACCTCATCCCACCTTTTATACCTTTCCACCAAGACCTTCCCTCTAAACAGCCCTCAAACAACCAGGGTTGTGTCAGTAATAGTCTCCCTACACCTCCCCATAATCATTTTCCCCCGTGTCCTTCAGCAGCAGCTGAAGAAAATCTTCCCACCTGGAAAATTCCTCCTGAGCAGCAAAAATCTCTCTGCTCTGGATTTCCACCCTTGCCATGGATGTTTGCACCTTGTTTGGTGCTCTTCCCATCCAATCCAGGAGATGACAGGGGGGAAAAAGACCATGAAGGGAGGAAGGAGAGGCCAAAGAGGGAAGGACCACCAGGGCTCCGGGGTGGCAGTGGGTGCCCTGTGTGCTGGCCCAGGCTCTGTGCCAGGAGCTCTGCAACTGCAGTGAGGGCTCTGGAACCCAGCTCAGCTCTTGGAGCAGGGACAAGGTTGATTTCTTGAAGGAATGGTTGCTTAAAACCCAGGGGCTGGGCATCAAGAAGCCAGCAAATCCACTCCCATCGCTGTCACTTATTTTGTGCTGCTGGTGGTTGCCCAGAGGGAGAGAGAGAGAAAAAAAAAAAACAGGCAGAGATTTGAAAGACAGTGCTAATTTAATTTGCCAGAATGAATAAAGATAAGACTGTAAAGCATGTTAATGAAGCTACAGTATCACATCATTCACATGCAAGGGAAACACTGCCTTTCTCAGATCCTGATTGTCTTTTCCACATTCCAAACCCGATTAAAGCTGGATGAGGCCGTTTCATTACACGCCCTCCCATGAAAGGCAAAATGTTCTTCCAGGGGTTTAGAAAAAGCCGTGGGAGGAAAGAGAGATTCCTCCCTGCCACGGTCAATAAAATGCACAGCTCCAAGCGCATTCACCCCCTCTCACCTGTTTATTTTAGTTTTACACCCCTGGGGGGGGGCTCTTTCTCTCTCCCCGTGCCCTTCATTCGCCAATTCACGGGAGCAAATTGCCCAAATGGTGTTAAAATAATAATAAAAGGAAAAGGCACTACAAACCCCGGGGAGCAAATTATGCCCCGAGAAGGAGGTGAAAGATTTTCTTCTCAGTTAAGCAAATTAGAATTTAGGCAAAAGAAAAAAAAAAAAAAAAAAACACAAAACCAACCCTAAATTCTAGGCAGCAGATGAAAGCCCCTTGCTGGCTCCCTGGAGCACCCAGGAGGGTTCCCAGGCAGGAGTTTTCATCAGGTCTTGGCTTCAGAAAGCAGGAAAGGTTCACTCTGTGTCTGTAAAGAGAGGAGAACTCTGCTCCTTGCAGATAGGAAGGTTTGTGCTTCTCGCTGAGATCAGTGGGAAATTGGTTCCCAACTCCATCAGAGAGCAGAGAGCCAATGCCTGCAACTCAGAAGGGGAAAAAAGCATATGATTATTAAAATTAATTACCTCTCAAGCCCCCTTAATCTTGATTTAACTGCTCGAGAATGATGGATTTGCTGGTCCAAGCAAGGGGGGGGAGGAGAATTTGAGGAGGTTTGAGGAAAGGAGTAAAAGAACTTTGATTGCTGTGGAGGGAAGGCTCAACAAGGCTTTGCCTGTGAGGTCCTGAGCTGGAAGCCTGGCTGGGTGCCCTGTCCTGGGGCAGGTGTGCCAAATGATCAGTTTTTAGGGTATTTTGCTGCCCTTGTGCACAAAGCCTCGACCCCAGAGGGGTTGGACAGCACAAGTCACACTCACTCTGCACTGCCTGGGACGGGGTTTGTGCCTCTCTGAGGTTTCCCTTAATCGCCAAAAGTGCCCAGGTTGAAAGTGTTCTTTGGGATAGGAAATTACAGCACAAACACCAGTTAATTGTGCCCTTCAAAAGGCAAAAAATAATACAATCCTGGAATCACTGGGGTTGGAAAAGCCCTCTGAGATCGTCGAGTGCAACCATCCCCCAGCTCTGCCAAGGCCACCACTGACCATGTCCCCAAATGCCACATCCAGGGATGGGGATCCCACCCCTGCCCTGGGCAGCTGTGCCAGGGCTGGACAGCCCTTTCCATGTAGGAATTCTTCCCAATATCCAACCTGAGCCTCCCCTGGCACAGCTTGAGGCCATTCCCTCTCTTCCTGTCCCTGTTCCCTGGGAGAATCCCAACCACCCCTCCCACCCTGCCCAAGGATTCCAGCACTGCAGCAGGGCAGGATTAGAAGCTTTTGGCCATTAAAGGCCTCATGTTTCAGATCAGCCTCCCAAAATCCCTGGGCAGGGCTGGGAAAGAGAAGGGCTGATAAAGCAAAGTGATATTTATTGAGTGTGTCCCACACTTATCCCAGCTTTTATTTTCAAGCAGCTTTTGGAGATCTCATCTCTAAGGATTTATTTTTTTCCTTCTGCCTCAGCTGCCTTTGCCACTCTCCCTCCTTCTTCTCTCTGCCCAGCAGCACCTCCTGCTCCTTCCTCTGTCTCGCAAAGGGCCATGAATCCAGGAAATTCATGAACTCCCCGAAAGTTATAGCTCTTAAAAAAGTATTCATTTGCAAGGTGAGGAATGGTTTGCTATTTATCTAAACCTGGGTGACTTTATGGAGCCATTCCAGAGCAGGTTGGAATGGTAACACCATATATCTGCCTGTAATTATTTGCTCTTAACTGTTGCTCAAGCCTTTTGTTTTACGCGGCAAAGGCGGGAGGAACAAAAAAACCCCCCTGAGTCTCCAGGGACAAAGCTGAGAGAGGCTTGTTGGGCTTAATCACCTGAAATCAATAAAGTGGCTCCACTTTTACGGCAAGAGAGAACTGCACAAAAGGAAGGCTTGGACTTCAGGAACGCCGTGAATGATTTGAAACAATAAATCCTGGGCGCTCTCCGCTTTTCTTTTGGTTTCTAAACCTTTATGAGTCGACTTGAATGAAGCATTCAGGCTTTTTTTTTTTTTTTTTTGCCTCCATCCCTACAAGAAAGCTTTGTGTTTTCTATTTTGAGGGTGTTTTTTTTTTTTTTTCTCGTTTTAACGAGAGAAGAAATTCTCCTGTAATCACATGCCTTCAGGATCAGGGGCTTTATGATAGGAGACGTGAAAAACACTTGTGATATTTAGCAGAACAGCTGGTTCCTCCAAGCCTTTGCAGCTCTTGAGTTTCACATCCGTCTCGCCCAAATTGGTGCAGGTTTGGCACAGACCATCACCAGGACCAGGGAATGGTTTACACTTCGTTTTACCCAGAATGAAACACCAGTTCCAGCCCAAGAGGATTGTAATTGTTATAATTTCAAAGCTGAGCCGTTGTTTGATTTTTTTAAACCTCCTCTATGCTCTCCCAAAACTTGGTTTGTGTGTAAATGATGACTTGGACCTTTATTGATAACTCTGCCTTTATTAATACCTTTATTAATACATACTAATTAATTAATGCATCGCTCCACTGGAAGGCACCTGGGGAAACTGAGGCAGTCACTGCGAGCATCCCATTAATTCCAAATATCCCGTGTTTCCCACGTGCCAAGAAGCTGGGAAGAACATTTCACCCAACCTCCTCAAAACATGGAGGTAATTACAGATCCTCAGCACAGCAGATCCCAGGCCAAATATTTGAAAAAAAAATAAAAAAAAAATACAGCTGGAATTGCCTTGGCAGAGTTCTCCTTTCCTGGCAGAAAATTTGTCTTCAACTCTGACTAACATTTTGGGTGTTTTTTTTTTCTTTTATATTTTTATGGGGAAAAATGGGCTGTTTCTCCATTGATCTTCACACCTTCAGAACCTGAAAAATTCGTGTTGGCAGGAGTTTTTCCCAGGGTTCTTCTCTACTTACCTGTTGTAAGGGGAGTAAAAAGCAAGTCTGGGGGTGTGTTTGCAGAGTCCTGGTGATCCCTTCCCTGTCTGGTCCAGCCCTGAGAATGGGAAGAGGATTTGCTTCCAGTGGTGCTGCCATTACCACTGTCATGGTTTTAAACTGAAAGATGGTCAGTTTAGGTTTAAAGAAGAAGGTTTTTATAAGGAGGTTTTTATAAGGAGGGTGGGCAGGCCCTGGCACAGGTTGCCCAGAGAAGCTGTGGCTGCCCCTGGATCCCTGGAAGTGTCCAAGGCCAGGTTGGAGCCACCTGGGCTGGTGGAAGATGTCTCTGCCCACGGAGGGGGTGGAAGTGGATGATTTTTAAGTTCCCTTTTGACCCAAACCGTTCCATGATTCCCAGTGCTCCTTGCAGACAAGGATTTCCTCCAGCTCCTGCCTCTCTGCTGCAGTTTGGCCCCGGCTTTGCTGTAACTCGGAGCAAACACTTTCCCCGACTTTTTGCCCGTGCAAAGAACAGCTCCAGGCTTGAGAAAACAGAAGCAGCACCACTGACTTCAAAAGCCTGAGCTGTCTTTCTCTTTTCCTCCCGTTTTGATCACTTAATTTGTAGCACAACCTGTTTGTCCGAGCCCAGACTCCCTTGGAGCCCCGGCCACAACAAACAACACCCAATGAGATGAGTAGAGCGTTCACTCTGCAGTGAAACTTTACCACAGTAATCACAAAAAACCAGCTCAGGGTGACATTTGTGATGCAGCTCCCCAAGCAAATAGCTACAGCTTGGAACAAGATAACTCCAGGATAAGTGACTCAATTCCTGCTCTAATGCAAAGAGGCAGAAGCTTCATATTTATAACTCACGGCGTGTGAGAGGAGCAAATATATTTATTACGCTTTTTTCCAGCTGCTCTCCCAGATTGATGCTGGGACGTGGCAGAGAAATCACTCTGCTCAGCCTCAGCTCCATCACCAGCCCCATCTCAACCTGTCAGGCCAACATTATCTTTGCTCATTTGCAGAACGATTCTGCAGAGTTATTAAGAAGGATTCTCGTGGTGTTAATGCCTTTTGTGCTTCTTCCAGGCACTGATCTGGAGCTGCTGCAAAGCACAACAGCTCCACAAAGCCCTCAGTGCAGGGACACAAACAAGGGCTGCAAAGGAGCCAATCCTAAATCTTGAGCCCCTTCTTTTCGTTTTAAAACGGAACCGGTTCTGTTTCTCCCGGGAAATAATTTACACACTGGGAAGGTTCAGTGAAAGGCCACGCAGACCTTCATTTATCTGCTGAGGAACCCAACTCTTTTTAACTGCTGTAAAATTAAATTCAGGATAAATGAAGCGGAGTTAATTCTGGAGGGAAGGAGAAATAGTGGAATGCCACTGAACTTCCCTCCCTGGCAGTGAGGTTTGAGCGTGGTTTTGGTCAGAAAGGCTCTGCTGCAGGAAGAAACAAGCTGGGAGTTGAGCTCTGCTGGCCCCATACGTGCCCTGATGGCAGATGGTGTCGCCCAGAAGAAGGGCCTGTCCAGCTCTCCAGCTCTAGACTAAATCAACTCAAGACTCAGCCCAAAGCCCTGAATTCATCCCTAATATCAGCAGTTGTTTTTAGGACTGTTTGTGCCGTGGTTGAGCAGCTCAGGAGCCACAACAGCAGAGCTGGAGGTCAGTGGGGTCAGAGGGAGGTTTATTCATTCTACACAATGATCTCCAGGGATGTAGGACCAGTCTGGGGTCTGTCTCTGCTAAAGGGACTGATGTGTCCAAAGATGAAAGGAAAAGGGACCTAAGCAGGTTAGGAACAGCCCCCCTGCTCCCATCAGGACAACACCCCTGAGCCTCAGCAGCTCCCTGTGAAATGAGAGGGATAATAATTCTAATTGCAGCCTCCCAGTAGCTGAAGGAAAGATGAGGCAGGACTATTTACAAAAGCCTGGAGTGACAGGACAAGGGGCAGTGGGTTCAAATAGAAAGAAAGCAGGTTTAGATTAGATATTAGGAGGGAATTCTTCCCTGTGAGGGTGGGGAGGCCCTGGCACAGGTTGGCCAGGGAAGCTGTGGCTGCCCCATCCCTGCAGGTGTCCTATGGTTCTGTGATTCTGTTTTGCCAACTGTCTCCTCTGTGATGAGCTCTGATCTCAAATGGGGGGAAGGAATGATCTTTTCTTGATCTGATACCTCCCCAGACTGGCTGAGCTGTGCAGCTGAGCTCAGGATGGAGCTGTGCTATGCAAATGAAAGTTTTCAGGGATTTGGTCACTGTGAGCAGCTCCCACCACCAGGACTGACTCCAGCAGCTCTGATGTCTTTTCCCTCCTCAGCTTTGGATGCCTGATTGCAACAGGATAAGGGCCAATATGGGTGGGACTGAAAGTTCAAGACATTAAATTAAACACTCAGCTGTAACCAATAAAAAATAGAGGCCAGGTCAGCAACCCTAAAAACCTCATCCTAACTGCACTAAAAAAGCTTTTCAGGTCATCCCACCCCGGGATGGGATCCTGTAGCACTTCCATCTCACTCAGCTCCAGTGACAGCACCTGCACTGGCTGCAAAATGTTGATCACTGCATCCATCTCGGGGTAAGCACTCACTTAGGAGACACGTCTGGCAAAGCTGTCCCCATATCTCAGGCTTTCTGTAGATTGCCCAGCATATAAAAGCCTCTTCTCCCTTGCATTCATCACCAGGAACAGAAGCCTTGAATCCTTTGATTCCAGCAAACTACCATTTATTAGACACACGAAATGAAAGACAGTCAAAGGCAGAATGCAATAGGAAACTCCAGGACTGGGGAATCAGCTTCTCCCTTGCTTTTCTGCTCAGTGGCACAAACAGCCTTTCAGCACATCAAAGGCAAGAGCTGCTCTGGAGCAGGGCACGTTGCAGGCAGTGAGATGTGGGGGGATGTAAACTGGGCTAAAGAGGGAGATGTGTATTTAGAGGTAAGTTCCATCTCTGCATTCAAATCCCCCACTTATCTCCTCTGATGAGTTACTCAGGCATTTACAGTCAGGATGTGGTGTGTGTGGTTGCCTCCCTGGCCCAGGAGATGAATAAACTGCAGCAAAGTGTTCAGTGCCAGCTCCTGCCACGGGCAGGGACATCTTCCACTAGCCCAGGTTGCTCCAAGCCTTATCCAGCTTGTCCTTAAATACTTCCAGGGATCTTTATCAATCCCTTTATCACAGTCCTTGACCTGCTGTGAGGACACTCTGGAGTCTGAGATCTCCTGCAAGGTGGGATGCACCACCCAAGCCCTCGAGCAAACAATGGTGAGGAGATGGAGGAACCTCAAGGAACTTGTTGGAGGTTGTGCACAAACCACAGAGACACCAAATGTGCTGCTTCTCTTGTGCTGGGAGATGAAAAGCAGGTTGGAAGGATGTTTATCCTCCTGGAGCTCAGAGCAGGTGAATGGGGAGGATCTTCCCTCTTTACCTGCCGAGATTTTGAGGGATCCCAGACAGGAAAAGGAAGCATTGCTGAGTTTTCCACAGTGAAATCTCCAACAGGAGCAGTGTCCACGCAGTGTTCAGAGGACTGAGAGGCAGTCTGGGGGTCAAGACACTCTGAGTTGGTTTCATTGCTTTTAGAGGAGAAAAATCTCTGCATTTCCTGAGAGCTCCCCTTGGAAAACAACGATGGTTTGGTGGCAGATTTTGCTCAGTCGAACCCTGCAGCTTCTGGAACTTAAATCTGCCTGTTCTGGACTGAATTTGCTCACTTCAGGTGTCAGATCACGCTTATTTCTTTCCCTGTTACCTCATTTTACAGGGCAAGGATTTTAAGCAACCAGAAGGGGCCGTCCTGGGAGCAGGGGGTGTATCCCTGTCTCTGGAACTGCAGGGATAAGGGAAGTTCCATCACCCCAGGGAGGACTAAGGCTTCTGCAGGTGTTGGTGATTCATTCTCAGAGCAAAGAGAGCCCTCAGGACTGTACAGGGTGTGCTCAGGACGGTCTGCTCTGTCTCACAAGAGCTGTGGCTCTTCCCTCCCGGACGTGGAGCAGGGATTTTCCCCGGGGGGATTCCCAGGATCACAACTTTCCTGCAAGCTCACCACCAGCCCTGGCTGGTTTTCCAGAGCCACCTGCCACACTCCTGTCTCCAGGGGGGTGTCTGTAATCCTCCCTCTCTCCGACAAGCAGCAGATGTGCCATTGCCATGTCCTAAACGGCATCACAGGACCGTGGGCTCCCCTTTCCTGCTGAGGGGCTGTTATCAGCCCTTCAGAATTCCCACCTGAAGCCACCCCTGTGTAATTACAGCCTGCTCTGATCCCTCAGGCTTCAGGTCTAACAGGGTTGTGTTTACAGAATAAATTTCCATTTAATAGTGGCCATTTGACCCCCATGAGAAGGAGCGAGGCTGCCAAGGGGGGCTGATAATGCTGCTGGAGTCCAGCCACAGCCACCAACACAAAGATAAAGCTCTAATGATGCCACATTTACCCTCCAACAGTTGCAGATTTAGGGCTTCAAAAGCCCCACATGAAATAAAGTTCCTGCTTCAAAGGGATCCAAGGGCTGGATTCCCGAGGTCTCGATGCCACAACTGTCTCAGTGACCAAAGGAGCAGCAACTGGTGGCCTGTGCAACGTTTCCTTTGGCACTGATGTTCCTGAAACACCCGAAAAAGGGTAGAAAAGAGGCTTTGAAGTCACCTGGGGAGATATATCTTTCTTTTTAATGGAAATTTAGGAACAACGGAAAATCAGAAAAATGGGATGCTGAAGTGTGATTTACATGGAAGCCACTCCCCTTCTGTGGGAAACAAGGACATGCTGGCAGAGTGTCCCACTGGCCACCAGCCTGCTCAGAGCCCTGGCAGTCTCAGACCTGTGTTCTGCAAAGAAACGGGGATGTTTTTGGGACATCTCTGCCACTTCCACCCTACTGCCCAGCCTGGCCTGGCTGAAGGGGGTTGGATTGACTGGATGGCCTTCAATGGTCCCTTCCAACCCCAACTGTTCTTTGATATTCCAGGTACTGTTTGTCCTGGTGTCACTGTGGGCATTTCCTCTGTCATGACATGGAAATATTCACCTCCCAGGCAGCTGGGAATGACTTTTCCCTGCAAAAAAAATGACTTTAATCAGCACAGCACGCTCTTCACGTCATAGTATCTAAGGATCAGGTCCAGGCACCATTTTTAAGACAAATATCAGGCTAGACATCCCTGAATCCTCCCCCATCTATCTCCACTGACATCTGGAAGACATTAGTCCTGTCAGAACCAGCAGAACAAAACAACCAAAAAAACCAAAAACCCTTCTCTCCCAAGAAAGTTTCCTGACCCGGAGAGTTCTCCAGTCATGAGGCAAGAGCAAAAGCTTCCTGAGCAATCCAGGCTTTGATGCCTGGCTAATAAATCTTTGTGGCTGCTCCATGCTGGGAGCAGGGAAAGCTCTCAGAGCTTCAGAGGGAAAATTCTTTGTGTGTCCCCACGAAGGTGCTTCCCAACGGGGAAGGCTCCGGAGGGTCCTTTGAAGGTGGAACCCAGTGCAGACGAGAAGCAGCCCCTGCCACGGCGGTTTCCTTGGTTTGTGGTGGTTGTTTCCTCTGCAGGGAGCAGGGAAGGAAGGGCAGCACTGGGATTTTCCCCCCCGTTTGTCATCTGTGCAAGGCAGGAGCGTCCAACGTTCGACGAGGCAAAGGCCAAGGAGGTAAAAAACGCTGTTAAAAATGGAGCATCACAGAACTCCTCAGTCAAACACTACCCATCCCTCTGGCTCTCTGAGGCACCAGGTTTCCTTGGAAACTACAGAAGTGCCAACAGGCAGCAGGACTGATAAATCAGCAATGTGTTTGACCACCCCGCAGCTTTCCGTGGCCGGTCTGTCAGACAAGTGCACTGCAGCCTCCAGGCTCGGCTGGGTTGTGGGGGTGTCAGGGCTTGCCAAGACCTCCAGGATGTCTCTGTTCCACCAGGAGTGCAAGATGAGCTCTGCAGAAGTTCCAGGGAGGCTGTGGAGGACGTGGAGCTGTGCTGGTGAGGAGTGTGAGCTCATCCCGCCTCAGACACCACCACCACGGGGCTGAGCTGCTGCAGGGCAGGGTTAACACACCTGGGGTGCTGCTGGGTGGGCTGAAGGGTCACCAAGTGTCCTCTGCTAACACCCTGACACTCCTCTCCTGTCCTGACAGTCCTCTCCTACGTTATCAAAGCAAAGAGATCCAGGAAGGGCAACAAAACCAGACCCAGCAGCCAGCACAGGGTGACCATCGTTACCCCTCAAAGGGACCTGTAGAACAAATAATCGATTTCCAAAGAAGATATTTTACCTCCACTATGAAAAATTGTGTCGATATTTCCCCGAGTATTTGACCAGCTCTTTAAGGGCACAACAATCCCAACCAAAAGGGGGGTTTTGAGCACTGTTTAGTCTTGGTTTCCATCCACAGGCTGAAAAAAAAAAGCCAAATGCTGATTGTCTGGTGCAGAAAAGGCAGAGCACATTCAGGTTCTGATTTTATTTATTTCTCTCTCTTAAAAACAAAAAACACAACAACTTAAAAAAACCCCACCAAAACAAAAAAAAGAAAGGAAAGCTTCCATTTTATTAAGCCATTTGCTGTTGAGAAAAGATATTAGGATGGAAAACAAGCGAGCAGGGCCCCACTTGACGACCTTGTCCACACGAAGATGAATGAGCCAAACCTGCTCAAACCCTGATTATACACCAGCTTCCCCTGCAGGAATGTGCTTGTTCCCTTGCACTGGGTGGACACGGAAAAGGAGATCAGGAGACAGGCCAGCAGAGAGAGAGAGAGGGGGAGATGAAAAAGCACAAGCAGCTGCCTTCCAGTAATTGCTCTCAGCCTCACATTTTCATTAG
Source organism: Empidonax traillii (assembly GCF_003031625.1). NCBI lineage: Eukaryota > Metazoa > Chordata > Aves > Passeriformes > Tyrannidae > Empidonax > Empidonax traillii. The sequence continues at coordinate 9,590 of NW_020956133.1, read as the reverse complement.
CCCGAAATTCAATCACAGTTTAAAGGAAGCAAAAGATAAAGAGCGAGGGAGCGTTTAAAGGATTCTTCAGAGAGAGAGAGAGAGAGAGGGAAAGAGAGGGAGCTTTGCTTCACCATTAAAAGCCTGCCTAAAAGTTATTGTTATTATTCACATTAGTGCTGTGCCCAGAGGCCCCAGCCAAGATGAGATTCCCGCTGCGTGGAACGTGCGTGGGAGAAGGGGGTGGGATGTGGATGAGGCTGCTGTCGGGTGGCACGGCTGGAAAAGCTGTGCCAGCAGAGTGGCTGTGCCCCTGCAGCAGCTCTGCCTGTGGGATGGGCTTCTCCTGGGTTTTTATTTCCCCTGCTGCCTGGTGGGCTTTTTTTTTTTTTTGCAGCTTAAATAGAGCTGAGGGACAGAGGGGTTAAGGCAGCACAGCAACAGTGGTGGCAATAAGAGGAGGATTCTTGGTGTAACCACTGGATCTGTGAGAGAGAAATGCTGAGCAGCTTTGCAGGGCCTAAAGGGGCTCCAGGAGAGCTGGAGAGGGACTGGGGACAAGGGATGGAGGGACAGCACACAGGGAATGGCTTCCCACTGGAAAACTGAAAATTTAGATGGGATATTGGGAAGGAATTGTTGGCTGGGAGGGTGGGCAGGCCCTGGCACAGGTTGCCCAGAGAAGCTGTGGCTGCTCCATCCCTGGGAGTGTCCAAGGCCAGATTGGAGCAACCTGGGCTGGTGGAAGGTGTCCCTGCCCATGGCAGGGGGTGGGATGAGATGATCTCTAAAGACCCTTCCAAACCAACTCATTCCATGTTTCTCTGAAACACAGAATACATGGAGAGAAGAAGGAAACGAGGGAATGGCCACAGAAATGACTTTGCTGTCGGTGCCAGGAGGGATCAGGAGGTGGAGGAGGGCACCATCATCCCTTTGGCACAGGGCAGGAGTTAACTTTGGAAGAGGAATGAACTGCTCAGGCATGGACCTGCCTGGGCAAAGTCATCACTTCTGTTTCTCTCTCTTTTTACCTTTTTTTGTTTTGTTTTGGAAGCACCAGGTACATGGGAGGGGGAGTGAAAAGTCTGGAGTTAAAGAGTAACTCCAGATCCTGATAAAACAAACCTGACACAAAATCAGGGCACAGGTTACAGGGAAGGGGAGTCCCTTTTTAATAATATGAAAAAGACCTACACTGTGAATCTGCTTTAAAAAGAGTCAGAGCAATTAAAATTTCAGGCTGCTGCAGTAAAACAGGAATAAAATGTGCTGGGGCTTCATTAAAAGACAAATTGTCAAATAGCTCTGATGGAAACCTGCCCTGTCTGAGAGTGATCAGAGAGGAGCTGGGGCAGAAACTGCTCTGCTGTGAGAGACTGACATGAAAGCAGATGGGAACAGGAAAAGTTTGTGGCTCTGCTAACACAGAACTCTGAGGTTGTGCTTTTTCCTCCCTTCTGTGTATTCAGTAAATGAGGAAATTATTTGAAGGCAGATGTGGAGGCTGAAGTCCCAGCTGGTGTCTCTTGGCATGTCTGTGCTCCAGGGCTCACTTTCCCTCTGTTTTTAAAGTGTCACCAAGTCTCATAGAAGTTAGATTTCTTTGCCAGATTCCCCAGCTAAGCCCCAGTCAGGGGCTGGCCCACCCTGACACTTCCAACTGCAGTCCCAGCTGCCCCCTTCCACGTTTGGATCCATCAGTGGATCCCCCAGTGCCCCCCAAAGCGGGGGGGTGGGCTGCAGTTCTTGCTCCTGCAGCTGCATTTCTGATCCTGCTGTGGGAGGTGCACAAAGCCTGGCTTTGTTAGTACCGAGTTCAGTTCTCCCTGGAGCTGCCCCAGCTGATGGTTTCAGGATTTCCATCCTTTTCCCTTAATCATCCACCATATCAAGCAAACGGTGCTCGTTCCCAAGCTGACAGTGGCGATGTCTGACTGGTTCTCCCTGTCCATAAACCAGATCTTTATCTCTTCCCGTCACGAACACGAACCCCCCAGTGCCATCCCATGAGTGATGCCGCTGTAAAACCCTCCCCGTGGCCTCCCTGCCCTGCTCCTCCTCCCTCTCATTTTTACATTCCCATCGAAAGGGTGGAGACCTTTCCCCCCTCGTTGTGCTCTGCCCCTTTCCAGAGGGCTGATCCTGCACTCGCTCACCTGCCCTTCCCCTTTTATTCCTGAAAATGCTGATTTATCCCTCTTCTGTCCCCTCCCAGCCCTTGCAGTGTGTTTCCCCTTCCTGCACCCAGAATAAACGCGGGATGCTAAAGCACTTGGAGCAGCAATTAATCACTGTCAGGGGACCCGAAAATAACCATTAGTTTCTGCTTTATTCTCGACTGCAGAAGCGAAGAGATACATCTCCATCGCAGTTCTTAATCCTCCTGCTCGCCAGGGCACTAAACCCGGGAGCAGATCCCTGCCGGGGGATCCCAGGGAAGGAAAGGTGGAGTTGAGATGGAAAGGTGGAGCTTTTCAGGGACTCATTGACTGAAGACAATGGAAGGGATGGTGTGTGAGGACAGGGAGGGCTCCTGGAGCTCCGCAAACAGCTGCTAATGCTTAACAGGACACAGAAAAGGAACTGCTACAAAGCTCTGAGAAAACTGTTTTGCCTTTGTTTGTTTGCTCGAAGCTCTTCAGGCAGTTAATTAAAGGATACTCTTGGAATGTGTCTTTCCCAGATTGAGGCACCTGGCCAAAATAAAGGGACTGTAAACTTGGCCTGCCAGGGCTCCCTGGTTATATTCCCTCTGGGATTATGGAGTCAGGCACCGCTTTTTAAGGGAAGAATATTGTTTCCCCTGATTTCTTGGACCACAAATTCTCCTTCAAGAGCTCTCAAAAAGTACAGAAGCCCAGAATGGTTTGGGTTGGAAGGGATCTTAAAGCTCATCCAGTTCCAAACCATGGGCAGGGACACCTTCCACCAGCCCAGCTTGTTCCAACCTGGCCTTGGACACTTCCAGAGATCCAGGGGCAGCCACAGCTTCTCTGGATGCCAGGGCCTCCAGGGAACAATTTCTTCCCAAGATCTAATCTAAATCTATTTTCCTTCAGCTCAAAGCCATTCCCTCAGGGCCAATCCAAGCTCTTGGGCTTCACTACCAGGAGACAACGTCTTACAAGTGAGACTTCCCGAAGATTTCCCGAAGTCCAGTTCCTAAATCACTCAGAACTTTTGAAAATTCCTGGGGATATCCAGAATTGAGGCAGGAGCACGGTGGGATATCACCCCAGTGACTCTCTGCCAGGTAGGGCTAAAAACGAAATTACCCTTGAGTCAAACAATGTGGTTTAAAGATTAAAACCAGATGGAATCTGCTGAGCACTGACACCCCCCAGCCTTCCCTGCAGAGCTACAGCCCAGTTTTGGATATTTGCAGCAGGAATGTGGCAACATGACAACATTTACACATAATATAGAGAGTTTTAATACCCCTGCCACCGTATTTCCAAGCTCTGCATGCATAAATATGTGTCTGTAGATAAACTCCCCAACCTCCTCCTAATATCCCAGGGGAGATGGATCTGCAGGACCCACTGCTGGATTTGGGAGCACTTTCCACAGTTATTTGCTGCCATCCCTTCCCAAATCAGACCAAACCTCCTAATTACTCAGCTTTTTCCAGCAAGTGTTCCTCAAAAGGACCTGCAAGAGAGATCCTTGATGAATAATTTCATCTCATTGATCTCTTTAACTGGAATCACTTATTTACTTCAAATTTTTGAATTTGCTACTGTCCCTCAGGTCATTTTGTTGTTCGAGATTCAGGCTGCTGGGAAGCTAATTATGTAAAACTAGCAATTAATTTCCCACAGTCATGACAAATATTTGACTTGAAAGCTCTCCTTTGGTGAGCTCCAGCCAACTGGGGTGTTGTGAACTGCAGTGGCACATGCCAGGGAATTGAAGGCTTCCTGGGACAGCAAGGGCTTCACTTTATTTTTGGACTTATGTGGGGTTTCTCTTTTCTTTTTCCCTTCCCTTCCCTTCCCTTCCCTTCCCTTCCCTTCCCTTCCCTTCCCTTCC
>NW_020956133.1:0-3608 GCF_003031625.1 Empidonax traillii | reverse complement strand
TTAATGGCTTACTGAGCATCGAGACAGCCGTGCTAACCAGCTGGTTTTGTGGACAGAATTGCAAAGAAAAGGTGAAAACTTCAGGAAATGCAGTTTTTGGGGACTGGGGGGCTGAGAGCTCAGCTGGGGAAAGGGAATGCCCTGACCTGAGTCAATCTAAAGTTCATTTACGCTCTGGATGAAGGTGAATTTGGCCTTTTGTGAACACAAAATGTCCATTGGCTTCTCCTATCCACGGGTTCTTCACCCTGTGCACAGTGGAGGTGACAGAACTGAGGTGGGAAATGCCATCCCAGAGCCAGGCAGCGTCAAGCAGGAAGAGCAGGATTTGTTCCGACTGGAATCTTATTGAAAGCACAACTCCAGCCTGGTTGGAGATTCACAGATGAAAATCAGCCTTTACTTTTATTCTGCCCTCGCTTTTCAGCCTGTCCCTTTTAGCCTCAGCACTCAGGGAAGGGCAGGAACAGCAGGAAAAGTGCAGTTCCCGTGGGATTGGGATCTTGAATGAGCAGGAGCCCGAGATGGCAAAGCTAAACTGTCAGACTGAGCAGCTTTGAATTCAGGCAGCAAGAAAAAAAAATAAAAAATAGCAGAGCACAGTAGATGTTGGATAAATCAAACACCTGGATTGCTGAGGGCACCTTCCCCTTCCCCTGCCTGGCACGTGCCAGTCCTCTCCATCTTCCAAAGGGGAATTTTTCCCTGGGCTCAATCCAACCTGGGATGTTCCCTAACACGTTCCTGTCAGGCAATCACCTCCCGTATCCTCTCAGCCATTTGCACAAAATAACACTAATTATCTCAAACGCTGCCTTCCCCAAAATACCTGGTGGAACAGAAGATGCAATTACCATAATTCCAGAGCAAAATTTCCCTTCCCACAATCACCCTCCATTACAGCAGGTATCGAGGGTACCTTTAGCTTCACCTGGGAGATGGTGAAAGCAAAGATTTACCTTATTTAACTCTTTTGCAGCCCAGCTTAGAAAGGCTTCAGTGCTTTGCTGTCATTCTGCAGGAGTCTTGCTGCACTTGCAGTTTGTAATTCTTGCTTGGTCTTGCTGCACTTTTAATTTAGAACTACATGTTATTCATCTGTCCTAAAATTGAAGTAGCTCTGGGTTTGCTGTCTGAACTTTCCTGGTGTCCAGGTGACAAAGTGGCAATTCCAGAAGGGAGCCAGTTCATCCCACTTAATTCAAATGCTATATTTAGGATAAGGGTAAGTTGCCCTCTGAAGGTACCATTTATACTGATTACGGGTGTGATTGTTCAGACTGGACCTTCCCTGTTGGACAGCAAAGACTCCTGGAACTCAAAAAACCTGCTCTTTCAGCTCTGGGGGAGGTCTCTGACATTATTAGGAAAAAATTAGGAAGATATTGGGAAGAAATTGTTCCCTGGGAGGGTGGGCAGGCCCTGGCACAGGTTGCCCAGAGAAGCTGTGGCTGCCCCTGGATCCCTGGAAGTGTCCAAGGCCAGGTTGGATGGGGTTTGGAGCAGCCTGGGATAGTGGAAGGTGTCCCTGCTTCTTCTACTTCCTTGCTTTTGGCTTCCTTTCCTTAGGGCAGCAAGGAAAAACTTGGCCTTCACTCCCTGGTCCTGTGACAAACTCATTTCCCTTCCCTCTTTCCCCTTCCCTCTCCCTTTCCCTTTCTCTCTCCTTTTCTCTCTCCCACTCCCTCTTTTTCTCTCTCTCCCTCTCCTTCTTCTTTTTTGCTTTCCCTCTCCCTTTTTTCTTTTTCCTTTACCTTTTCCTTTTCCTCTCCCTTTCCACAGGAGAACACAATCCCTGAGAGCTGCTGGAAGCAAACCCCCTGGCCAGGATGCTGGAAAACCAACAAATCCAGTGCTGGAAAACCAACAAACACCCATCAGCAAATCTTCCAGCCGCTTGGCTGAGGAGCAGCAGGTGCTGGGATTGCTGTAACTCATCCCTGCAATCACAGCCAGCTCCCACACCTCCCAGTCCTGAGCCTTTGGAAGAGGACTGGAATTTGAACAAGCTCAGGAATATTCATCCTCCCCACCTTCCAACACACAGCTTTTCATCTTCCATAAAAAGAGGGAATGCTGGAGCTCCTGTGGCAGGAATCTTCCTCTTAAAACCCTCCTGCCTGGCCACAGTTCCTGAGGAATTCTGGTCTGGAAGCACAAGCTGAAGAGATGGAGCTGCTGAACTTCCACCTTCTCAGGGCAGGGATTTTTTAACTGAAAGTTTGAAATTTTAACCCCATCAGCGACCATAAAATTGACCCTAAAATCGACAGAAGCTCCCAAAGTTCATTAAGTTGTACAGAGAAATCCTTTTTTTCCCCTTCATAAACCTACAAATATATTTTATATGATCTCCATTGGCACCAACAGAGTGAGCACCAGGGATAAAGGCAGCCAAAATAAGGAGAAAATTGTCTATTAGGTTTCTGTCCTGGCAGAGTTTTCTCAGAAATATCAGCCTGGATAATTCAAAAAACCTCCAGGCCCCCAAATCACAAGGGTAATGTGCTTTAAAAATGGTAAGATTTCATAAATAAAACTTGATTGTGAGGTTCAGCTTCGCCTTTCCAGTGGCTTCATTGGCCTTCATGTGCTGCTTGATCTCCTTCTTCAATCCTGTGAGTCCAAACCTTTCTCTTTTTCATTAAAATAAGAAGCTGAAATCCCTTTTCCCCCTGACTCTGGAAACCAGAGCTACCAAAATATTGCATATTACCAGCCTCTTAATCAAATAATCTGAATTTTTCTAATTTTCTCTCTTTTTCAGAGGTTGGGGATTGCACAGTGTGTTAATGAACAGCTTCTGAGATCCTTCCCCTTTTTTTCCCTGCTGCCTTTCAGGAGTTTATTTTTAAAAGTACCACCCAGGGCATTGGAATAGCAATAAAGAACAGGTTAAAGCCTCTGATGTTTCATTCCAGGAAAGCTGAAAAGATTAATACACTTGTCTGCAACTCGAGCCTTTGCTATTCCCAGCTCTCCAGAACCCAAACAGCATGTACAGCAATTTCTTTATTACTTAAATCACATTATTGCACCTCTTTGGCCACCAGGCAGCAAAATTGCAGCGGGCCCAGAGGTGAAAGGGCCCTGAAAGGAGGTTGGTTTTGCTGATGGGAAACCTTGTTGGCTTTATAGGACAACGTTGTAGGTGTAGTGATGTGGAAGGGCTTTGTGGGGGAGGTCACACCCCGCTGTATTTTGGTGTCTTTGATGAAGAATTAGGGTTGGCAAAGATCTCCAGGACCGTGGAGTCCAACATGTGCCTGATGTCCAGCTTGTCCCCCACCCAGAGCACTGAGTGCCATGGCCAGGCATTCCTTGGACACCTCCAGGGGTGGGGACTCCAAACCTCCCTGGGCAGCCCCTTCTGATGTCTGACCTCCCTTTCAGTGAACAAATTCCTCCTGATCCCAGGATCCCAGAATGTGCTGAGCTGGGAGGGACCCCCAAGGACCATCCAGTCCAACCCTCAGCCCTGCACAGGCCCAGCCCCAAGAGTCACCCCCTGTGCCCCAGAGGATCAGCCAAAGCCTCCTGCAGCTCTGGCAGCCTTGGGGCTGTGCCCACTGCCCTGGGGAGCCTGTTCAGTGCCCAACCAGCCTGGG
>NW_020956132.1:230324-232133 GCF_003031625.1 Empidonax traillii | reverse complement strand
CTGATTCTGGTCCACAGGCACTCAACCTTATCGTTGCTGACCTCAAGTTCAACAGAGTCAAGAGACTCTCTAACATATAAAGCCACCCCTCCACCTCTCCTACCCTGCCTGTTCTTTCTGAAGAACTTGTAGCCTTCCATAGCAGCACTCCAGTCATGCGAGTCATCCCACCACGTTTCTGTGATGGCGACTACATCATAGCCTTCATGCTGCACAGTGGCTTCCAGCTCTTCTTGTTTGTTGCCCATACTGCGTGCATTAGTGTACATGCACTTCAGGTGGGCTGTTGATTTAATTCTTAACTCAGGCTTTCCATCTCTAGGTTGATCACTGGAGAGCCCGGTTTCAACCCCTTCCCCCTTCAAACCTAGTTTAAAGCCCTCCTGATCAGCCTCGCTAACTTATGGGCTACAGTCCTCTTCTTCTTCCTAGACAGATGAATCTCATCTGATTTTAAGAGACAGGTACCATGGTCAAAGAAACCAAAATTTTGACGGAGGCACCAATCGTTTAGCCATCTGTTGAGAAGTTGGGCTTTTTTACTCCTCTCTTTATTTAACTCCTCATCCATCCCAGATAGTACAGGAATTGAAGCAAATATCACCTGTGCTCCTGTCCCCTGAACTGACCGACCCAGTGCTTTAAAGTCTTTTTTAATTGTCCTGGCACTTCTTTAACGTCCTCACTGCCAGCCTGGACTACCACCAGTGGATAATAGTCTGAAGGCTGAATTAACTCAGGAAGTCTCTTACTAATATCCCTCACCCTGGCCCCAGGGAGGCAGCATACTTCTCTCTGGGCAACATATAGGGCCCTCAGTTCCCCTCAGAAGGGAGTCACCGACCACAACTACCCTTCTTTTTTTTTTTTTATACCTGTGGTTGTGATCCGTCTTTTAGACAGGGTCGAACCAGGAGGCTCTCCAGAGAGATCTTCTTGGTTGTCCTCTACCTGACTGTCTGGGTCCAGGGTCTCATATCTATTCTTCAAGGGCACCCTGGGGGGTGATGGGGGTCGAGAGAGAGTTCTTTTACCTCTCCCATTAGGGACCTGTTTCCATTGTCCCCCCTCAATTTGGTCTGCTCCATTTGCCTTATGGCAGGAGGGACAGGGCTTCGCCGCCTCTTGTTGGACTTCCTTAGAGCTCAAAAGGGTTTGACTCCACCAGTCAATTTCCTTTTCACTCTCCCTAATGCACCTTAATCTCTCTACCTCTTCCTTAAGTTCTGCTTCCAGGCACAGCAAGTCACTCACCTGCTCGCATCGTACACAGCTACCTCCTACACCATCCTCTGGTACCAACATCAGGCTCAGACACTCAGCACACCAAGAGACCTGGGTGGCTGCATCCTTCTTCAAAGGGGAGTGTCTGAGCAGATACACTCCTAGTATTAACAGCAGTAACGGCTTTTGTTTTTCTGGGAACCATTCCAAGCTTTAAAAAGCAAACTCAACTACGAGAAGTGGGAGTTGGTTGTGCCCTGCGTGCTTGAAATGCCTTGAAATTGCTGTGCCACAGCCCTGTTACTCTGATCCTGTGGGGTGTGTGAGCGAAGGTCGCTCACGCTCCTGGAGGCTCTTACACAGCCTCCCCTAGCACTTGCTAACGAGCCTGCCCCGCCCCTCACTCACCTCAATGGGTTCCGAGGAGGAGTAAATCTTACTGCACTGGGGCCTAATCTTGGAAAGTTTTTGGTAGAATCCCCAGCGGAAATGCCATAATTACAGAGGATTCCCAGTAAAATAGATTAGTCACAATATTTTAAATATCTTTGTCTTTCAAGTTTGCAAAATTTAAGGTAAATATAC
>NW_020956132.1:228643-230303 GCF_003031625.1 Empidonax traillii | reverse complement strand
CTTGTTTGTTGCCCATACTGCGTGCATTAGTGTACATGCACTTCAGGTGGGCTGTTGATTTAATTCTTAACTCAGGCTTTCCATCCCTAGGTTGATCACTGGAGAGCCCGGTTTCAACCCCTTCCCCCTTCAAACCTAGTTTAAAGCCCTCCTGATCAGCCTCGCTAACTTATGGGCTACAGTCCTCTTCTTCTTCCTAGATAGATGAATCTCATCTGATTTTAAGAGACTAGGTACCATGCAGTTTGCCCCATAGTCAAAGAACCCAAAATTTTGATGGTGGCACCAATCCTTTAGCCATCTGTTGAGGAGTTGGGCTTTTTTACTCCTCTCTTTATTTAACTCCTCATCCATCCCAGATAGTACAGGAACTGAGGCAAATATCACCTGTGCTCTTGTCCCCTGAACTGACTGACCCAGTGCTTTAAAGTCTTTTTTAATTGTCCTGGCACTTCTTTAACGTCCTCACTGCCAGCCTGGACTACCACCAGTGGATAATAGTCTGAGGGCTGAATTAACTCAGGAAGTCTCTTACTAATATCCCTCACCCTGGCCCCAGGGAGGCAGCATACTTCTCTCTGGGATGGGTCTGGGTGACATATAGGGCCCTCAGTTCCCCTCAGAAGGGAGTCACCGACTACAACTACCCTTTTTTTTTTTATACCTGTGGTTGTAATCCGTCTTTTAGACAGGGTCGAACCAGGAGGCTCTCCAGAGAGATCTTCTTGGCTGTCCTCTACCTGACTGTCTGGGTCCAGGGTCTCATATCTATTCTTCAAGGGCACCCTGGGGTCGAGAGAGAGCTCTTTTACCTCTCCCATTAGGGACCTGTTTCCATTGTCCCCCATCAATTTGGTCTGCTCCATTTGCCTTATGGCAGGAGGGGCAGGGCTTCGCCGCCTCTTGTTGGACTTCCTTAGAGTTCAAAAGGGTTTGACTCCACCAGTCAATTTCCTTTTCACTCTCCCTAATGCACCTTAATCTCTCTACCTCTTCCTTAAGTTCTGCTTCCAGGCACAGCAAGTCACTCACCTGCTCGCATCGTACACAGCTACCTCCTACACCATCCTCTGGTACCAATGCCAGGCTCAGACACTCAGCACACCCAGAGACCTGGGTGGCTGCATCCTTCTTCAAAGGGGAGTGTCTGAGCACACACACTCCTAGTATTAACAGCAGTAACGGCTTTTGTTTTTCTGGGAACCATTCCTAGCTTTAAAAAGCAAACTCAACTACGAGAAGTGGGAGTTGGTTGTGCCCTGCGTGCTTGAAATGCCTTGAAATTGCTGTGCCACAGCCCTGTTAGTTTGATCCTGTGGGGTGCGTGAGCGAAGGTCACTCACGCTCCTGGAGGCTCTTACACAGCCTCCCCTAGCACTTGCTAACGAGCCTGACCCACCCCTCACTCACCTCAATGGGTTCCGAGGAGGAGTAAATCTTACTGCACTGGGGCCTAATCTTGGAAAGTTTTTGGTAGAATCCCCAGCGGAAATGCCATAATTACAGAGGATTCCCAGTAAAATAGATTAGTCACAATATTTTAAATATCTTTGTCTTTCAAGTTTGCAAAATTTAAGGTAAATATACAGATCATAATCAAGGAATGATTTTTTAGAAAACTTTTACAACCACGGAAATATGTGATTGATAAAAAAATACA
>NW_020956132.1:213294-228498 GCF_003031625.1 Empidonax traillii | reverse complement strand
ACCTCAATGGGTTCCGAGGAGGAGTAAATCTTACTGCACTGGGGCCTAATCTTGGAAAGTTTTTGGTAGAATCCCCAGCGGAAATGCCATAATTACAGAGGATTCCCAGTAAAATAGATTAGTCACAATATTTTAAATATCTTTGTCTTTCAAGTTTGCAAAATTTAAGGTAAATATACAGATCATAATCAAGGCATGATTTTTTAGAAAACTTTTACAACCATGGAAATATGTGATTGATAAAAAAATACAGGTTTGTTTTTTTTTTTTAGTCAGTAAAAACCATACTGCTGCTTAAATGGTCAAATTTGGCCAAGCTAGTTTAAGACTAATATCTGCTTTTAGTCTACAGTAAGCCCAGCAGGGGTGAGCTTTACAAGGTTGTGAAATGAATTGCGTGGCTGAACTGTTGACCTTCCCCACAGGGACTAGGAGGCAAGGACTGCTCTCCTCATTGGCCACATCCATTACAGGATAGAGGTGTCTCTGAGTTATCTTGCATTTAACAACCAGCTGCTGGCTGAGAATACAGAATCAGATGCCTGCAATCATTTTAAGAAGGAGAATTAGGTGACTCAGAATGGCAATCCAATCAAACTCAGTTACTGCACTGCCTAGAACTACGAAGAAAGAATAACCCTTCAGGCACAGACCTGGGAAGTGTGTCTGAAACCATTCCTTTCTCTTCCGTCTATTCAGCTTTCACAAAACAGCTCCACTTGAGGTCACCAGCACACCTTCTCCAGGTGGACACCTAGAGTCTTCCTTCAGCGAATTGAGTGTTTTCACTGAGACATCCCTCTGGCTTGCTTTGACTCACAGCTGGAATGCAGGCTACAGCCAGGCCCATGCGAGGACAGCATAGTCACAGGACATGCACCTCACACAAACATTGGAGAGGTGTAGTTCAAGAGCCAAACCCCGTTCTTGTATTCAAAACTCACTCATATTTTTCCTCAAGAAAGGCAGAGACAATAACAATATTACCTTGTCAGCTTCAAGCAAGTTAGTAGAGTACTGCAGTCCTTCATCATCTACCTCTCCTCCACTCACAAGCTATATTTCATTTTCTCCTTGCCATAGCTAGCTGGGCATTGCCTTCAGCTTTTCTTGTGCACTGTATTTTCATCCTTTGGTTTCCTGCTTTACATAGAACTACAGAGCCTGTTACAGCATCTGTCTTCTCCGATGGATTTGAGATTTTGTCACAGCAGAAAAAACAGCACAGTCACAACTTGGCCATGGAAAAGCTCATCTGGGGCCAGAATTTCACTGCTTGAGCTATGCTGTGTGTGAAAATCAGAAGTGATCCAAACACCAGCTCACTTTGAGTGTAACTATATGCAAAAAAATGGCAAGAATGTAAAAATGGAGCAAACCTGGTCATTGTAAGCAACACCACCTTCCTGACCTTTGTTGATTAATTATCAATATAGAAACTAATTCAAGAACTGCCAAATAGCTCCTAGTTGAGGTCTTGTGTCATAAGGGTAAAGTTTAAACCATCCCAAAGCATTCTCAGGGTTTGTTGAGTACCACAGATGTCCCTGTTGAGGTTGCTCGGCCTTACTTCAAAGAGAAGCTGCTGCCACCCTCCCACAAGCCAGCTCCCAAGTGATGGAAGCTTGACTTAGTAAACCAGCTACCAAGCAAAAGTTATCTTCTGGCTTTGCTGTACAAACTTTTTTTCTAAGTATTTTTTCATTATTTAATTATTTAATTCTACTAAAATGGCAAAATATTTTTGAGAATAATGCTTTGCCTCAGACAGTCAGTAAATAATGTGTTTTGAGTATTGTTTGTCTATTTTGAGATTTATTATCTAGATCTTCATTTATTAAATAGGTTTTCCTTTATTTGTTTATTTTTATGTTTTATGGAAAGTTCTTAAATGCTCCTATAATTCATAGACTTGAAAATAATTTATACAACTCTAATTCTTATTTTAGAGCCTTGTCCATGGTATCTAAAAATATCTCTTCATGCATTTGGAAAGTTATAACAACAAAATCAAAGTCTTGTAGGAAGAATTATCTGCAGTGAAGAGTAATTCAAAAGCTCTGTGTTGTGAAGACAGTTTTTTATTAATTTCAGTTTGATTTAAAGACTTTTAACAAACTGTTTCCTTCATCTTGTATTTGTCCAAAGTTGTGGATTTCACTTGATGAAAACTCCCAGCATGTACTGTCACAGTTTTGGCTCAGCTTTCTTCACATCCAGATGGATCAGAGTTCTGTCTGAAAATCTACATGTTCCTCACCTGTGAGAATTTCTGAGCAGTCCACAGGCCTCAAAAAAAACTGTGGATGGAGGACCCTCATCTGTGTTTTCACTGATGATGCAGTTAAGCAAAACAAATAATAAAAATGCAAAAAGACCTACAAAAGACCTTGAATCTAGTTTTTCCCTTGATAACATTTCTAGTCTTAACATAGAAAGAATGCCATCCTGAACTTTAACAGAGATGGATGTTTAAATTAGTTGCTTCACATATTGCAGAATTTTATTTTAGGTGTCTCAATTCCTATTTAGGTTTGGCTAAACTTAGCCACATACTGACAATAGGGGACATAAATGTTCAGAGTAAAAGCTATTCATTATTTCTTGGTGGATCAGATTAGAAAAATCCAAGAAAACCTTTTATGGATTTGAGAGTAAGTTGAGGAAATTATCTGTATGTGTAGTCTGTCTAACTCCCTGTCCCTTCTGGGAAGGAAAGAAGGCAGTATGTGAAAGGAAGGTGCCTCTGAAAGGATGAAAAAATGCCCAGAAAGGGGTAAATTATTTGCTTCATACATGATCTATCTGTGACCTTTTCCATTTCTCCATGCTTGCTTGTACTCTTTTGACCGTCAAATAGTATCTGGCAATAATAACATGTTGTTACAGTTGTTTAAAAGCACTAATAAGTTCAGATATGGTACTATTGTACTTTCTATTGACATTTATCCAGCAAAGAGCAGAACAGAGAATGACATAGTCCAAGAGCACTAGCACATGATATTGATGAAAGCACTGGAACACACACTGAAAAATCAATTTATTGCTTTAATGATTGATGCCTTCTTATTTTGCAGTTTTCAAATGTGCTAATTACATCAGTTATTGCAACAGTGCTTGAACAAGTCTGTGCTGAATGGCTTTGTGGCTCCATAAATCATCATCAAACATTAAAAAAGCCCCACCCAAGTAAAGAAATCAGCAGTAAAATCCTGTCCCTAAGTTCAAACAGAAAATGTTTGAGAATTTATCTTGCTATTTCTCACAGTTCCTTTAACAGATGCAGATTCTAAATAGGAGTTGAAGAATTGGTAAAACCACTGGCTCTCAAACTCTGAAGGTCTCAACAGTAGAAGAAATTGAAATTAGCACCACCAGAATCATCACACACCTGGTGCCTGAATGCTGTTTGTCAGGTCCTCCAAAATAATTAACTTGATTTCAAACAGCATTGATTAATGCAATAAAAAGTACATTTGGGTGTCCACCTCTTTCACTTGTGTTTCCTTAGATAGGTTCATACAGAGTGAAGGCTGAGACTCTCATAGATCTGTGCTGTCACACATTACAAGTCTTGAAGTACAGAGACTTTTTTTAAAGAGCTACTTGTTATCACAAAATTCACAGGACAGTTATGAGAGTTAGCAGCCTTGGATTCTTGTGTTTCACTCACAGCTGAATAATTACTTTGCTCTGTGTTTCTGGATAAGTAATTTTCTGTCCAGCAAAGGGTGAAAGGATTAATATTAAATATGCTATATGCAGGAGTGGTGATAAATTCATAGTGACTCTGAAAAGTCATACCAAGCAAATGCAGAAAAAAGAGTGAATGAGTCAGAAATTCCAGCATCAGAGAAAATATCTCATTCAGATTAAGCCTAAACCATGGAGAATTAATTTCTTCTCCTTGGATATTTTGAATATACAGGTAAATATGTGCCATTTTATTTCCAGAATCCTGGACTAACAGATATTAAAGCTGGAAGCATGTAACAGAATGAACATATAGAATTCAAAGAAAATGAAGTGGATCCAATGAGAAATTCTCAGTAAAGACAAGAGGAGGGGAAAAAAAGAATAATTCCCACTTAAACAGGAAAGGAAAAGCAAAATATATACTATAATAAAGTGTCAAGATAGCTACTTGTTATTAATTGCATATCATTTCTCTGTGTTTATCAGTTTTTTGAGGACAAATACTGATGTCCTCCAGATTGAGAATACTTTTACCATTTAAGACAGAAACTTCTGGATCTAGGATTCTGCACTCATAGCCTTTCAAAACTAAAGCAGCAGATGTGCTCCAGCAGTCAAGCTTCTTATGAACCGCAATACTCTTTCTGAAATAAGGCTGAAAAAAGATTTAAGAGCAGTTGAAAAGTGCCATTTTATTTGAATGTAGGTCAAGAATCCATAAAGGATTTTTTTTTTCTTTGAGCATGTTAGCTACTTATAGTGATCTATCCTTTTGTTTCTGGAATCTAGAGTTTTGACCTGGTTTCCTAGGGCCTGATTTATTTCTACAGTATATCATTTCTGCACGAGTTTTGCAACACTGCTTTTAACAACAAGAAGACTTTTGAAGGAGCTGTTTAGTAGTGAACTACAAAAGCTTCAGTTCCCAGTTTATTTCATTGCTCCTACAGACTGTTCTGCAGTATTCAGAGCCTGAATAAAACAGTCTAGAAAAAAAAAAAAAAAAGGAAAACTCCTACTGCAATCTATGAGTCACTCATGTTATTTTGTCACAGTTTTACTCTCCAATATTACCCTATGGCATTTTGCTGAATTTTTCTTCATTAGGTTATTCAGAAACCAAATGGGAAATTCAAGATGAGCCAGTTTCTGACAAAAGTCTCCTCTAAACTTCAATTTGCATACTTGACAGGGAATTAAGGCAGCAGAATACAGTCAGCGGTTGCTCTGCTTTGAAGGAATTGAAACAATATTAGAAGTCAGGTTCAATGCTTCATCTCTTAAGGGAGGGAGAGAAGATACACAAATTGGTTTTACTGTGCTCTGTGAATCTGTCCAGGGACTGTCCCATGCTCTGGGCTTGAGAGATTACAGCACATTGCCCACTCTCCTCTTCTGTCCTTTGGCTGGTTCCCCAGAAAATTCTTGTTCCAGGAACTGCAAGAGAAGGTAATTATATTTTATTTAATGAGTGATTTCTCTATTTGGTCAGTTCTCCATAGGGGAGCTACTTGGGCCTCAGAAGACATTTAAGACCCTTGCAAATATTTGCAGCAAGCAAACTTAAACTCAGAATTTTGCTGGCAACAATATGTGGCTGTGGTTGGCGGAATGGTCAGAGCCAAGTTCATATGCATAGGTGAAGAGGAAGACTTGAAAAGTCACAGGCAGCTCAATCTGCATATCTGAACCACAATTGGCTAGCGGGGCACTCTGGGAAAACGCTTCTACTACGCAGAACTTGAGCTAGGGTTGGGAAGTCACCACTGAGCATGTGTCCCTGGTGAGGGGTAAATGGCTTTGACACAAATGACCACAAAATGCTGCTTGAGGCATGGGAGCAAGGGTGCATGGGCTCTTTCAAGGAGCCTTTCTCTCTCATGCAGGCTGTGAAGTTCATCAGACTCAGTTCTCCACCTGCCTGCTCTGATAGGCAGTGCCGTTCACAGCAGGACAGATGGGTACAGCTGAACTTTTTTTAGGCTCTGTGCTTGTCAGGCCAATCCCACAAGTTCCTGTGGCAGCACAGGCTAATGCCATTGCTGATGATGTCAAGGATGTTGGAAGAAGAGAGCAGTGAAATGGTTGCTCTACTTTCCACAAGAGTAACAAGTAGATCCCTGTAATGTGTATTATGTATATATGCACTGAAGCTGAGACTCATGTGCCTGAAGTGAAAGAACACCTTTATGGCTGCAATAATTACAGGAACTGTGAGAAACAGTGTTAATAATCTAAGTGCAGCTGGACACCACACTTTTCCAGAACCCAGTGATGATAACTGGAATGTCATGGACAGTGCCAAGTTGTGGAATGTCTTCAAAATTTCAGTAACAGAAGAAGGTACTTTGACAGTACTGAACTGCTCATCTATTCCCATACAGGTCTGGCATACCAAATACCTGAAGGATGATACTGATTTCTGAAACAGACTGGGCCTAGAAGAAGAGATACTGCTGCTCCGTACCCCATACCAACTCCTAGAGAAAAGACATGTGAACAGATTCCTAAATCTTATACCTGGAAAATAACAGCCCACTGTTGACATGGCAACAGGAAAACTTAGGGTACTACGAAGATACAACAGAGCTCATTGGAACAGCAGGAGTCTTCAGTCTTCATTTCAGGGCTCTAAGAACTTGCAGATATGTGGTTGGAGGTAGTACCCATTGTGAGATTGCATCCCTGAGAGACAACAGTGTGCTTGCACCATGGAGAGCACTCGTGGTCCTCCCATGTCGTGGCCACAAGCACTGAGGCTGTATAGTGCTAATATAAATGGGGTTACTGACAGGATGGGCCTCTCTCTGGAAACCATGACTAGGACAGCTTTATAAGTAATTCAGATATGGTAGTATAACTTCACTTTATTTAGAAGTAAATCCACTTGAATATGTTGAAAATGTTTGCTAACTCTAGAACAGGCACATGCTACACCTCGTATGGCTTATGGTCAATTTGCAGGTAAGCATGTCTGACATGTTAAAACACTGGAAAAATGGATTTTATTGAAGACTTGCTGTGGCTTTTGCTTGTAAATAACTTTCCACATTCAAAACTTAATTAAAAGCAGCTTGATATGTCCATCATTATGGACTAAAAAATCTACATGTAAACAAATAGTTTTCATTTCAAACAAACAGTGCTGTAACAGCTCTTTAAAAGGCAGGGGGTCTCAATGTAAACATCTATTTTTATTTTTTTTTAATGTATGTAAACTCATCTAATACTTTCCAAAGCATTCCAAATCCTGTGCTTCTCTACAGCATTACTTAATCATTTCTATAACCAATGAATCCAAAGAGCATAATGGAGAATTGCTGCTGGGTGAGACAAGTTCACTAAGTCCATTGTTGTATTTCTGTAGGATTAATTAGTCTAATGTAGGCTTGGGCATTCATTTTGAAATGATGTTGAATGTTTTCAGATCTTGATGTTAATTGATTTCAGTAAGGTTTCTTGTTCTGATTTTCTTCTATGAATTCTTGTCCTCATGGGATTTCCAGAACACCTTTGTATTTTAAAGGCCTGAAAATTTTGCATATCTTTTTCATATTTGAAATTACAGAATTAAAAAGGAATCGAGTAAGAAATTGCTCACTTTCTGCCATTTGACTACCTCTTCTGGACTTGGAACCACCAGGTGTTTTTGAATACTGATCCGTCATACCTACAGCACCAATCACCTCTTCATTTTGGGCCAATGCTGTGAAGTGGGGGCTGATATCTGTTGACTTGATCACAGTTCACATGAAGGCAGTTGTGATTAGTGCCCAGCATTGCACCACCTTGAGTGAATTATTAGCGTGCTGGTGCTTTAATCCAATGACTAGTAAACTGTTCTGTTCTTTTTCTCTGTGGCTGAAGAGTCCAGCCCTTCTGTGACATATTCTTTCTGTTTCTAGTACACTTTTAGTCCAACTTATTTCTGCTGATTAGAAACATTTGTCAGAATAATATTCAGTAGGGGCTACAGTTTAATGCAGTATCACTACAGTGCATATAGATTCATTAAAAGAAATAAATGAATGAATAAATAGTAGCTCCCAGCTCCACACAAAAGAATTGTTTGTATCACTGTACTGTGTCACATCAACACAGAAAATCCTTTTTCATGTCACAATATTCATCACTATACCACCCAGGGTTCATAAAGAGCTATTTAGAGATAATAGAAAAAATACAGGACACAACATGTTTCTGGCTGATAATATTGATTCCAGGTGTTCTGCGAGAAAATTAATTGTCATATGTTCCAGCTATAACACTGCTAACCCCTTTTATAGATGCCGGTTGAAACAGTTCCTAATATTCTACAGACCCCAAACCAGAGATCAAAACTAATTACAAAAATTAGGCTAATTGTTTAAGAGCTTGCAGCAGAGTGCAGATTAGAGCACCAGCAGCTGCACAATGCCACCTGAATCTTTTCTCACCCATGTGGAATTTATAAGAGGAATGATACTGATCTGAGAATTAATAAATTCAACAGATATGGTCTTAAACTTTTTCCAGGGTATGGTAATTATACTCTTGGAGCCTAGCTAAGCCTCAGCTATGATGTCCTCCTGTTTTGTTAAACCTGCACATAACATCTGTCAGATGCAAAACATTTCAATTTATTTCAATTGGTACATTAACCAGATAACTAGTTAGTAGGACAGCTGAATTATTCATTACAAATACTGTCTTGTTAGTCTTCAGATCTTCACTTCAGTGGCGGCTCGATTTACATCTGAGCAAAAGAAAAACTATTTGCCAAGCAGTTCACTTGTGGCCAGATCCAAACTTATGACATGCTTGTGAATTACTATTTTTCACTACAGCACTTTGCCATGTCCCTTTGTCATGGTTTTTCATCATGTAACATGAGTCATCTCCTGCTATGTGATGTTACCTTTGCTGCTGACCAACTGATATTGCCAAGTGTGAGAGCATCCATAGAGGTGTCGAACAATGAATATTGCCCATTGAAGATAAGTCCTTGGAAGAAACTGTATTTCTGGTGACTAAAAGAAAAATCTCAAGGCTACCACATATGCTGTTGAAAAATTTCCATATTATTTTAGTGTTCCAGAAATTTAACTAATCATTTGCAGAAGACCAAAGGTTTAACTACTTCTGATTACAAAAACAGTGCGATGCAAGAGACGTCTCCATGTCTGGAGTTAGGACCATCACTACCAACCTCCTTAACCCAAACACTGAATATGTACTGGACAGAAAAAAACAAGGATGCCCTTGTACTGCCCACAGTGCTAAAAAGGCAGAGTGCTCTTCTTTCAAACCTCATTTAGAATTACAGTCACAAGTGAAAAGGCAAATGTGCTAGCCATAAAGCTCATTTGGATTTTCCAATATTAATCTGCTTTTGTACTTAAAGAAGAATTGTTTTTTATCTACAGCTTGTAGTCCTTCTTAAAAAGGAAGGATGATTTTGCTTAATATTCATAACAAAGGCATGGTGTTCCTTGATGAATCAGATTTTGGATGGGAATAAAAACAATTTAGGATTTGCACAAGCAGTCAGTCTTTATGCTCATATTTACTAATCCTGGCCTTAAAAAGAATAGCTGACAATAACATACCAGGTGGTGAATCTGCATTTCCGTGGTCTTCTGCATGGGATAAAAGTTAGTAAGTTTGTTCTGCCATCCTAGAAAAAGGTATTGAAAAGCAGTCTGAGAGCAGAGCTTTTGAGGTGTTCTTCTTGTTTTCTTTTTTTTTAGATTATTCACATACTGATTCCCTTGTGAGATGTAATTCTAATTTAAACCTATCCTTGTTTAAATTTTGCAATAAGACTATTTTGGAGCTAATGCAGAGCTGATTAAGTTGCTCTGTGAATATAGCAAATAAATTCCATTGCAGGGAAAAAAATAAGTTAGTTTTAATCTATAAAACCTGTAGACCTGCTGTCCTGTATATTTCATTTTATGTTAGACTTTATCTGACAAGACATTTTTATGTCTTCATCCTGTGCAGCTGAGCACTATCAGCATGTACTATGCATCCCACTAGCAGGAGAGTGGAACTGGACACATTTCTTAAAAATTTCTTCTCTTCATATAGGATTCATACCTAGTTATATGACATTTATCTTATATTGACCCTAGTTCACCTATCTTCCTTGAGCTTTTAGGGTTTTTTGGTTGGTTTGTTGGAGTTTTTTGGTGTTTGTTTTGGTTTGTTGGTGTTTTTTTTTTTTTTTTTTTTTACATTACACTGTAACTTTAAAGGAAGCATGTGAGTACTTATAAGGCCTTCTGTGAATGAAAATGTATGCAAGTGGACAATCTGGTGCTCCTTTGTAGAGGATATTGGGAGGTACAATAACTTGAAATTCTATTCCTGTTTGCATTTGCCCTCCAATTTATTGAAAAGACTCAGATGGAATTTACTGAGTTGTGCATTTATCAATCCTAACAGGCTTCACGCAGAACACTTTGCAGACAAACCAACCATTAGCAACTGGAAGAACAATTCTAATGTCTGTACTGTGTAATAGTTTCTACACCTTATTTAGAACAAATAGTCTGATCCTTAGGCATGGAAATTCCAGCTCTATTGATGTTCACAGGGCACTGGGTTTATTTGTATCAGATTTAAAAATGCACAAGGTGTGTCACCTGTTACATTCTTACATTATATTCACACATCATGTTCAAATTAAGGAGCTCCAAATCCCATTTGTTAACAGCTAAATATAGCTCAGATTTAAAACAACGCAAACCAAAACAAAATAAAACAAAAAAACCCCTTATAAATCTCATTTCCTGTGAATCCTGTAAATCTTTTTGGCTGTAGTGGGAATGGGCAAATAAAAAACCAAGAAGTTCACTTCCTGGATTAGTGTTTACAGAAACCCACTTCAAAGTTTTAAAAAGTTTCTTCTAATTAGCATATGTTTAAAATGAAAACTGGTAAATGCTAAACCTCTGTTCACTGGTAGGAAACCATTGAGAAACCATAGCCACTGAGGGAAGAAGATCACATTGATCCTGAATGAAACTTTCACTGAGGAATGGAATGTAGGAAACTTGATCCATAATCCATATTATAGGTAGATTTTGTAACAGGAAGTTTCTCTCTTAAAATAGTCCTACAGCAACAGCACTCTTTTCCTGTGTTTATGAAATTGCATACTGTACCTGAATTACTACTAGATTAAGACATTACAGAATCACAGAAGGACAGAATATGCTGAGCTGGAAGGGACCCACAAAGATCATTGAGTTCAACACCTGACCCTGCACAGGACCATCCCCAAGAATCACACCACGTGCTTGAGAGTATTGTCCAAACACTTCTTGAACTCTGTCAGGCTTGGTGCTGTGACCACTTCCCTGGGGAGCCCCTACAGTGCCCAACCACCCTCTGGGTGAAGAACCTCTTTCTAATCTCCAACCTAAACCTCCTCTGACACAACTTCAGGCCATTCCCTTGCATTCTGTCACTGGTCACCACAGAGAAGAGATCAGTGCCTGCCCCTCCTTTTTCCCTCATGAGGAAGTTGTAACTGCAATGCGGTCCCCCCTCAGTCTCCTCTTCTCCAGCCTGAGCAGAGCAAATGACCTCAACCACTCCTCACATGGCTTCCCCTCGAGGCCTTTCACTATCTTCATTTCCCTCCTTTGGACAATCTCTAAGAGCTTAATACCTTTCTTATATTGTGGTGATCAAAACTGCAGACAATATTCAAGGTGAGGCCACACCAGTGCAGAGCAGAGCTGGACAATCCCCTCTCTCAATTGGCTGACGATGTTTTGCCTGATGCCTCCAGGACACGGTTGGCCCTCCTGGCTGCCAGGGCACTGCTGACTCAGATTCAACCTGCCATTGACCAGGACTCCCAGGTCCCTTTCCATGGCACTGCTTTCCAGCATCTCATTCCCCAGTCTGTATAAACATCCAGGGTTGCCCCATTCCAGGTTCAGAATCCAGAACTTTCCCTTGTTGAACTTAATATGGTTGGTGATTGCCCAGTCCTCTCATTTGTCAAAGTCTCTCTGCAGGGCCTCCCTGCCTCTGATGGATTCAACAGCTCCTCTGAGCTTTGTGTCATCTGCAAACTTGCTTAGTATCCCTTCCAGTCCTGCGTCCAAGCCATTTCTGAAGATGTTGAAGAGCACAGGGCCAAAGATGGAGCCCTGTGGAACCCCACTAGTGACTGGTCGCCAGTCTGATGTCACCCCATTCACTCTTACCCTCCGTGTTCGACCCATGAGCCAATTGCTCTCCCACCATGGGATGTGTTTACCCAGCTGTGTGCTGGAAATTTTGTCCAGAAGGATCCTGTGAGAGACAGCATGGAAAGATTCACTGAAATCCAAAATGTTTACATCAACTGGCTTTCCTTGATCAAGTAATTACAAGGATTACCTTGTCCTGAAAGAAAGCCAGTTTTGATGATTTTTGTCAGTTTTGACAAAATTTTTCTCAGACAAGATTTTTGTCAGTTTTGTCAGTTTTGAAAGTCAGTTTTGACTTTCCTCTCATGAAGCCGTGCTGGCTGGGACCGATGACTTTGTTGTCCTTCAGGTGTTTTTCAATATTTCCCAGAATAATCTTCTCCATAACATTACCAGGCACTGAAATGAGACTGACAGGCCTGTAGTTTCCAGGGTCCTCCTGGCCTTTTTGAAAATCAGGAGAGCATTTGCCAGCTTCCAGTCAGCTGGGACCTCTCAGGATTCCAGGACTACTCAAAAATCATCAAGAGAGATATTGCAATGACATCGGCCAGCTCTCTGTGGATTCTCGGATGAACCCTATGAGGCTCCACGGATTTGTAGGGATCCAGCTTGAGCAGCAGTTGCTGTACAATTTCAGGATCAACTGGGAGCTGATCATTCTTGCAGTCATGGTTGTCCACCTCAGGGCACTGAGACCCACTTGGTCCATCATCTGTGTTGAAGATAGGGTCAAAGAAAGCGTTAAAGACCTCTGCCTTGCCCCTGTCCCTGTTTGTGAGGAGACCATCCCTATCTTGTAATTGCCAATGATATTTCTATACTCCCTGTTGCCATTAATGTATTTGAAATAACTCCTTTTTCTTGTCCCCTGCATTTCTGACCAGTTTCAACTCCAGCTGAGCTTTGGCCACACTAATTTTCTCCCTGCAGAAGGAAGCAGCATCTCTGAATTCTTCCCATGTCACTCGATCTTGCTTCCACTGGACATACCCTTTCCCCCTTCCTAGCTAGTTTAAAGCTTTATCAATGAGCCCTGCTGGCTCCTGTGCTAGAACTCCTTTTCTCCTCTGAGATAGGTAGATCCAGTCAGGTGTAAGTAGACCAGGTGTTGAATAGATCATTCCATGGTCAAAACCCAAAATATTTTCCAATTACACCATCTTCAGAGCCACTCATTGACCTGATGGATCTGCTCTGCCTTTTCCTATCAGTATTATTCCTTGTAACCAGAAGAATCAAGGAAATCACTACCTGTGCTCCTGATCCTTCTGCCATTTTTCCCAGGGCCCTGAAGTCTCTTTTGATTGCCCTCAGACTTCTCTTTGTTATTTCGTTGCTGTCTGTTGGGAGTCAGGAACACAACTATCCCAAATAATAAACACAACAATGTAAATAAGAGTTATCCCTCATGTTTTCCACTGATTAAACTATGAAAATGTAGAGGAGGCAGAAATTCCAGCTGACAGAGGAAGTGTACTGCAGCCACTGACATTTCAGCCAGGAGAGTCGAAGCTGATGGGGTTGACAACAATAGTGTCTTAACTACTTGTACATGAAGACAGCTGCAAGTCCCAGCATAGAAAGCTGGGGAAGTGCAGAATCCATAAGATACACAAAGAACATGCTCTGCCTTCTTTGTACCTGCCAAGAACCTTATCAGCCAAGCTCCACAATTTTTCAGCAAAATAAATGCAACATCACAGGCTGAGAACAGGGCATGGAGGCATCAACATCCTCCACAGCTTTATCTATTTAAAGTCTAGACTTGGAGTTTAAAGCAACTGCTTTGCCTTTTTACAGCTCGTGATAAACATGACACCTCAAAAGAGCACTTAATTCTGCTTAGTTCAGACATACTCTAGCAAGATGGATTGTCCTCCAGAGGTTAGTCTCCCTCCACTGAGCACAGAAAGAGCTTCAGTAACTACTTTACACAGGATGTCTAACTTTTAAATTGCTGAGATTAGTGAGATGAATCCCACTTCAATTCTGCAGCTTCAGAAAGGTGGGGAACTGGCTTGAATGATTGTTAGGTATTTATTTTGACAGTGTTGTGCTGAGCAGATGTTTCCATTGAGCTGTCCACAACGACTCCAGAACTTCCCCCGAGTGCTTGCTGTTAATATAAAAGTCACTCATGTGTAAGTAGTTTAGATTGTTCCTCCCAAAAGCCCATTGCATTTATACTGAATTTTATCAGTCTAAACTTATACATATATGCCTTGCTTTCTCCAGATGATTGAACAGTGTAATGTAATAATATGAGTCTGACCCATTATGCTTTTAGGAAATTTATGTATGCTTGCATGTATGGGAAATTTTCTTGACTCAGATTTTAACTGTATATGCACAGAATAACAGAAATGCAGATTGAGGTGATGAATTTGATAGAGTCTCAATTAAATACCTAGCAGTCTGCCTCAGGAATTCTGAAGAATGACATCTCCTATTATTTAATAGCATCATTTCAAAGTAGGTAAACACACCCTGTGCTCATCATCAGACCCCAAATAAATATTATCAAGAGATGTAAAACAGGGCCAGATGGAGCACAAGCCCAATAGGCAGATATCAAATAATTAACATTCAAATTAAAATAATTAGAATTCTGATCACATACAAGTTGTCAGAGCTAAGCTTTGTTTGGAAATACAGCATTTGCCTATATTGATGAATGGAAGAATCAGGGCAACTATTGACTTGAAAGCTCAGGGTCTATTAAACACATCATGCTGGATTCCACCCTTTGTTTGCTGACACATCTGAGGGACATTTGGTTAATGGTTTGGTCTTGATAATATATTTAGTGTAATCTCTTCCATAGTGTGATTAACTGTATTGGAAATGCAGATGAAAATGTGCATTTGTGTTTTGCAAACAGTTGCAGCTGGAAAGCATCACTTTCAACATTTGTAGCTCTCTAGACACAAAAAGAGATAATCCATACTCAGTGGCAGGCTACCAAGGCTTCTTATGCTACATGTAATGACCACACATAATAGATTTCAGAATAAAAACTAATTGCCTCATCATGCATCCCAGAGACAATAACAATCTCTAATAATTAAGAAAGGGGAGCAACAACCCATTTTACAATACTTAATATGAAGGGTTGGAGGATATAATTACCAAGAATTCTGACTTCGGCTCAGTCAGTAATAGAGGGAAAACATGTAAGAGTAACCTGATTCTTCAAAGAGACATTTACGCATAAATACTCACATGCACACAGACTCACACAACCCATTCTGAATGGCATAATTGAAATCAATTGGCCTACTCACAGGGTCTATGACTTATTTACTCTGTGGTT
>NW_020956132.1:208336-213083 GCF_003031625.1 Empidonax traillii | reverse complement strand
ATTCTGACTTCGGCTCAGTCAGTAATAGAGGGAAAACATGTAAGAGTAACCTGATTCTTCAAAGAGACATTTACGCATAAATACTCACATGCACACAGACTCACACAACCCATTCTGAATGGCATAATTGAAATCAATTGGCCTACTCACAGGGTCTATGACTTATTTACTCTGTGGTTTCTCTGAAATAGTCCCGTAGCGAGACTGCTCTGAAAGCAGTCATCAAATGCATTTACATTCATTACAATGATGTAAAATGACACAGTTTAGCTAGGAATAAGGCCCGTACATTAAGTTAAATACATACTTAAATCTTTGAACAATCAGAATTTAAGGGCAGAAAGTAGTGCTTTCAGATGAAGTCATTTGATATAAGCAGTTAGAATAATTCCTGTTATGAAACAAAAATGAATAAGGCAAGAAACATATATTTAAGAGAAATCACTCTTGAAAAAAAACCCCAAGCTCCTTACTTTCTGTTTATATTTCTCCTGCATCTTTACCTATTTCATTCTTTGGTAAGTACATGTTTAGATACCATATATGCCAAGGAAAATGAAAGAATGTTATTCTCTTTGCTTTATATTACAAATCCCTAATTTCATAGACCAGGAAAGCTTCCTCTTCTCTTACTCCTCTCCAACAAGACACATCTTCTGAGCAGGAAAATGGAAGCCAAATTTAGTTGCCATTGAATTTCTTATGGACTTCCCATGCACCTGTCTAAGCAGAGAACCACTGATTAGAAATGAGGCTGGAGTTTTGGAAAACAATCGCATCTCCTCTCATATGGAGAGCACACATGAATTAATGCATCTGCCAAAGGCATAGATTGAATACATTTTTCTTCTATCAGTCACAAGTTATTAAACATGAACAAACTGGTCTCAATTTGGCCTATTAGACAGTGGTTTAGGTTGCTGACTTTTTCTCCTTCTTCTCACCATTTTCTTACAGAAACAACCAGATAAGGCACAACTGAAAGTGTTATACCTAAACTGATGGAACTGAAGTAATGCAGCAGCCCTTTCCAGCCTGGGCAGTGTTACAGTGTCATCAAAGGAACACCATTTTATGTGCATTTACATACTTATTGCTAAAAGAGATTGCTATACTGGAAAGGGAATAAATTACATAGTAAGCATATTTATGTGACCATACCAGTCAGGTTATATTATTTAAAATACCAGTATATCGGCATATAGGGCAATAAAGCTTATAGGGTTTGGTAGTTCAATACATTGATATAATAAACCCTGGATATGTCATAGCTGTCACAATTGCAAAAAAAAAAAAAAAGCATCAGCTTAAACCACTTCTGTTGAAGATCACATTTTACTTCTCAAGAGACTGGTTAAGCATATGCACATGGCCAGTCAGTGCAGCTCATGAAAAGTGGCTTCTGAGTATATTATGGGAGCTAGGTTGTTAAAACCACTTAATTGCATGCCTCTATATTTCATTAAAATTTCATGGGAACTGTCAATGCCAGCTTTTTGCTTCTGTTCCAGTTATGAAGAAAACTTTGCCAGTGTACTTTGTAGCTAACCAGCACGAGACTTTCAAGTTTTCAGATTACCAGATTCGACATCTCCAAGTAGTGCAGAGAGCACTGCCAGCAGATGAAAGTTCAGATGCTTAGTGGTGGCTGTTTAAATACATTATTTATTAATTTTACTCACAGTCATGGAGCAATTATCATATTTGTAAGGTCAGCATGAAGTACTCTTCTGGCATTTTTTGTTGTCTTAACTGGGTATTTTCCAGGGAATTCAATTCCACAGTAACAGCAATGCCCAACCCAAAAGGACACCTAAGCCACAGTGAGAAGAGCTGAGATAGATGAGTACAAATGGTCAGATTTAAACTATGGACTTACATCTTTAGATCCTAGAAAACTAGCGTGGATCACAATCAGTGCCTCTATCTAATCTACCACAACTAATGTTACACAATGATGAATAAGGGAGTAGGGTATCTGACATATGACAGGAAGCTGAGAGAGCTGAGACTGTTCAGCCTGGAGGATCTTGTCAGTGTGCATAAATACCTGGCGGGGAGAGCAAACATGGAGATAAATTCTTAGTGGTGCCCAATGACCTCTTGTTGCCTCTCAAGAGGCAATGGGCACACATGGAAATACAGGGAATCACACTTAAATAGAAAAAAAAAAAACCACCAGTGTGAGGGTGAACAAACTCTGGGCCAGGTTGACCAGAGATGTTGTTGTGTCTCTATCCTTGCAGATGCTCAAAACTCAGTCTGCAGTCCTGGGCAACCTGCTCAAGCTGACCTTGCGTTGAGCAAGGAAGTGGACTAAATGATCTCCAGATGTGTCTACCAGCATCAGCTGTTGTGTGATTTTGGGATTCCACACTGACATGCTTCAAAGTGAGAGTTAATATGCCTCTGGAGCTTGAAATACTGCTACGCTTCCTTTCCCTTCAGTTACTTTCTCCTACTTTGAGCCTTTATATCAATGCTGCTGTTTGTCCAGCCTGTGCTAATTTCCCTCTACTCTCCCAAGGACTTCAAAGGGAATTAGACTATGCTCAAAAAGACATAATGCTAAGGTGTCAAGGATACCCACTGTTTCCACTGAGGAAATCAGTGCAAATGAGACACTTATTCCATGTGGGAATTTCTGTGAATTCAGCTGCATTCCTAAAATCTTTTAAAAAAATTTTTAATCCATACGTATATCCGGCCTTGATAGTTTCCTTAATCAAATCAAATTTTTCTGTGCTTAAAAAAGTATTCCCTTTGTGGATCTACAGCTTTAGTCACAGAATTTATTCCACTCACTGCTTTCTCATTTTCAATATTATCTGTTGTGGTCAAAGTTATCTTTTTAAAGATGAGTGTTTTACAAGCCCTTGTTAACTCTATTACATTGATTCCTGTTTTTCCTCTTTAATTCCCCCATCTAGATTTTCTTACGGTTTCTGTTTCTCTGCCAAAGTAGAATTTCTTTAATAACCACAGGACACCTTTAAACATGAAAAGCCCATCGACATGGAAGATTACAGAACTTCTGCCTGGATTTCAGTAGTAAAAGCTGAAGCTTTTACAAATTAGCTTTTACAAAAGTTAATTTTGATTCTGTCAGGAAACAGTTCAAGGTTTTGAAGATCTTTGTGTGAACTGATTACATGCCAAGTAATTGTGAAAAATTAACTCTAGAACCCATTGTCAGACGGAAAATTAATGTTGTGTTGTTAAATGTCTCCTTTCTTCACACAGCCATGAAATATTGATAATATGCCCTGAAGAGGTCATACCTTGTTCCCATGCAATATTTCTTCTATGAAACTGTCATAAAATTCTTTTTTCTTACTCTGTGATCTCAGTAGTAGTCTCCTGGACTGGCTATTCATTTTTTTTATGCATGAATACTATTTCCTTTTCATCGACACTCTTCAACTCGCATGCAAGGGCAGGCCCATGGTACACAGGTGAGGGAGGAGAAGCTATTTGAAGAAGTTGTTCACTGGTTTGCTTCCCTCAGCTGCTTGTTGCCAGCACCACAATGTTATTTGGTTTTCCACTAGCTCAGCAGTACCTGTGGCACTGCACTGACTATGGGGTAACTGAAATGAAGGGTTATTTTGGAGAGGGTTCTTCTTTTAACCATTTCTGTGACGTGCAGTATGGACCCATAAACTCCTCCATCCTTCATAGCACTGAGGAGGGGAGGGAGAGGAATCAGCAGCAGAATGGGTGGGATATGAATGAAGCTTCGTAAGTCAGATTTGCTCCTGGAACCTGGCTGCCCCTGAAACATGGCTTCAGGCAACTTTGCTAATATTATGGTACTTGGTGGTTTGGAAGAATAAGGGCTATATGTCAGTTACTTAATTTTTATTTTTGTGCTTGACAAGTATTGAGTGAAATGATACAGGGTAAACAAACAAACCTTGAAGGCATTGTATAGACCTGATTAAAATCAAACAATTCTTGGTTCAAATCAAGGGGATCTGATGAACTTTTGGAGAAAGTAGAAGGGTCTAGTGAAAGGGAGGAATGCAATGATAACAGAAATAGTTGACCAAGGGAGACATCACAGCCCTCTTGAAGCTGACATGAGATTCCCTGTTAGCTGCAAGAGGATGGACTGGGTTCTGCTCCTTGCTCTGAAACAGAACTTAATTATGCTGGCTTCTATGTCTTAATTTACAGCTTTCCAGAATATTTCCCTACATGCTTTCAGAAATTTAAAAAAAAGAATAAGCATGTGCATACAACCCCTCAGTCACCCCAGAGAGCTTCATAAAACAGCCAAGGTGACTGGTTTTTCATTGCCTTTACTGCTCATCTGAGTTTAGGCTAATGTATCTGTGAAGTGCCTGTCTGTTGTCAGACAAAAAGTATTTTACCCAATACCTTGTGACTCTGGGTTGGACTTTTTAATAAGTAAATAATTGGCTAATAACTGGACCAAAATTTCACAGTTTCCTAAGGACTAGTTTTGTATTGCATAGAAAGAAAGCAATGGGACTTTCCAAAGGGAAAGGACAAAAATTAGGTGGCTGGAGATTGAAGCCAGGCAGAATCAAACTAGAAATTAGGTACAAATGATTAACAAATGAATACTTAAATAATCTTGTATTATGAATTTGACCCCTCTTGGCCTCCCAGGTTCTTCCCTTAGGAAATATTTGTAAATAGAATATTAGGAAAAAGTGATTTGGATTCATTAGAAGTTGAAACTTTTACATAATTAATTGCAATGTAGAAGACATTAGAA
>NW_020956132.1:205868-208141 GCF_003031625.1 Empidonax traillii | reverse complement strand
GTACAAATGATTAACAAATGAATACTTAAATAATCTTGTATTATGAATTTGACCCCTCTTGGCCTCCCAGGTTCTTCCCTTAGGAAATATTTGTAAATAGAATATTAGGAAAAAGTGATTTGGATTCATTAGAAGTTGAAACTTTTACATAATTAATTGCAATGTAGAAGACATTAGAAAAAAAAAAAAGAAGAGGAAAAACAAAACAAAAAAATCCAGATTGCTAAAAAACATTTTCACAAAGCTAATTTTGTGGCAAAATAGTCTGAAATGACATGCCAGAATCTGTTTCCCTGACAGCTCCGCTGCTATGTCACTTACAGATAAGCTATTAGCATTCTAGCGCCTCATCCTAGCACTTACTGTCATACAAAATTAGCCCTGCATACAAGATGTACACACGTCTTTCTGTGACATAGCAACGCTGATTTAAAAGCTGGAATTCACAGTAACTGGGCATAAGGTAGTTTTTGCAATACTCCAGAGTCCTTGAATAAACACAAAAATAAATGAGGAAGAAATGTAAGTGAAAAGAAACAACTTTTTCTTCAGATGGTTTGCATTTCTAATTGAAAATTTCGGCTGGCATTACTTGGCAGGAGCATCGAACACAGCGTGAAATGTCAATAAATTAGTCTAAAAAATGCTTTACTGCAGAAATTGATGGACACCATGAGTTTTAGAGTTACATATTCTGGTTGTTTATCCGTTTCAAAGCCCTTTCTAACACTTTAGTGATACAAGTCCATCATGTTGATTGACAAGGATCTAATCAGTTCAGGTTCCAAATTAAGAGATATAGGGGAAAATTTGTTAGTATGTATATCCCTTTCACATAGCTGGTATCAACCTCATATTTGTAAAATTATAATGCTGGAGAGAAAAAACACATTTCATTCTGCAACACTAATAGGCTGTATCAAGGGTATTTTAGTGGTTTGGAAAACGTTAGCAGTGTGCAAGAAGAGAAGAATTAAAAAGAAGCCTTACGAAACCTACCTGAATCATGTTGGCACTCCACACTCATCCAGTGCTGTTTTATGTAACAATTCACAATAATTGTATTTTAGACTATTTTGTGCTTAGTCTCAGAGGAATTCTCTGGTGATTTCTCCAATACAAAATGACTGTATTTATTTAGATGGTGATTCTTCTGGGAAGAAAGACTGTCCCTAATCACCTTTCCTTTACTGGGCCTGGCACAGTGGATTTTTTCTTAATTGTGTTGTAATACAAACAAGTAACATATTTTAGAGCCAGAAGGTGCACTGTAATCACCTACTTTGATCTGCAAAACATGATGGCTGGGGTTTAGAAGGATGCAAGTCCTGCTATGCTTAGGAAGCAAATGTGAACCAAACAGCGTAAGGACTTTAATAGCTTCCTATGTAACAGTTATTTACCACTAACAAGCAGAATACTAATCCTTTTGCATTCATTCCACAATATTAAGCCACTTGTTAATAATAACAATAACGAATAATAGCTGAAGCAAGTGAAATATATTTCATTTTCTTCAGTTTCGTTCTTTTCAGAAACTCAGCACTGGTTTTATATGCAATCTGGCAATTACATTAAACTACATTTTCAACAGGATTGAGATTAAAACTATGCAGCCAGGGGAGAGTCTATTTGATGGGCCTGATGATACAATGAAAGAAAGCTCAACTCAGGGATTTAGGAATTCAAGGTCTTTTGGCATGGTCAAGGACTTGTTCTATATCTTTTAGATAACCTTTTGTTTCCATTATCTGTACACGGCTTTGCTCTGTTTGTTTTTATTACTTTCATCATTTATGTCTTTAAGGATCACAGCTTTAGATTAGCAAGTAGTCTCGAAATTACTGAAGCACAGGGTTTTGAGTGGAGAAATACCTACTTTGCAGCTTTCACTGGAGTCAGACTTTAGCCATCTGAAGAGTAAGGAATATCTCTTTAAAAAAAAAAAAAAAGAAAAACAGTGGCCAACTCAGCGTCTGTATAATTTTTTCCCTGTTATATCTTGCATTAAAAAATGTTGCACTAGACTCTGATCCTTAAGCCATATTAATTAGTGAAACTTCACTAACACTAACTAACTAAACTAATGGCCAGTCTTTGCGAACGAAGAACCGGGGAAGGTCTTTCCACCTTCCAGCCTGCGCATTGGATTTTTTAGGTGAGACACAGTGTGCGCGGAACTGAGCCCACCCTTTAATCCTGAGGTTCATCTGCCGGGGCCAAGCACGCTTGGACGGTGGCAGCGAGGTCCTCAGGACGTAGATGGATTGCCT
>NW_020956132.1:199755-204686 GCF_003031625.1 Empidonax traillii | reverse complement strand
GCAATTATTTGCTCTTTTATGAAACTCTAATTTTAATATTCTCCAAGGATATTAAACAAGAAATACAACAATAATGTGTTGTCTCACTAGGGGTGCAACAATTAGCTTCAGGTTCAGACTTGGGGTACTTGCTTTGATGCTTAGAATTAGGTTACAAGATCATCACCAATATCTTTAACAACATTAAAGCGTCCTTCACAGTTTCACTGTGCTAAAGTCCTATTATAGGCAGAATGGATGTCATTAGACTGTTGTTGAATTCATCAAGTGTGGTTTAAGTTCCTTTAACATTTAAGTTGAGTAATAGCAAAGACAGACTGCTTTACCAAAACTAGACTTTCAAAATGTGTGGACTTACCATGTGCCAACCAACATTTTCAAGCATTACATTTTCTTTCCTAACCTAGAAAAGCCAGAAAAGAAAGAGAAAAAACCAAGCAAGGAGCGATAAACCAAAGATATTTTGAGGAAGCAGATATTTATATACTTATAAAATATTCTGTAAAAAAAAAAAAGAAAAGAAGAAAGTCCTTTCTAAGGCATCAGTCTAAACTTGGCAAAAGAATGACTACTGGTTTTATTTCTATTTCTGCAGCATCTGGGAGGTGTCACTGTTGTGTTAAAAAGAACACAAAACACTTTTGCTTTGCTGAGATGATTTATCAGTAGGTTAGGGAAATTTACTGCTAAGCATCACACAGATGCTTATGCAGAAGATCTAAATCTCTCAGCTATCCTAACAAAGCTTAGCTTCATGGTTCAGAATGCAAAATGCAAGACTGAGAAAATATATCATGGACAAAGGAGAAAAATCCAGAACAGCGCCTTGAAAACAAGAAAATAATTTTGTAAGAATTCAGGGGGTGTGAGTTTTGTTGCAAACATTTTGCAGAGGAATCTTCATTTAAGAAATGTGTTTAAATGTCTCAGGACAGTTGAAAGTACCAATGCTTCTGAAAAGCACTTACATAAGCCTCAGAGAGACATGGAATATTACTTACTGTTTTGATTGCAAGTCCATAGAAACACAACAGGAAGATTGGTAAAGACTTTGTATGAAATACCATGGACAAAAAAAAAAAGGCAGACAAAGATTGTAGCACCCAGGTGTATAGAAGGATCAGGAGAAAGAGCACAACAATCCCCTCTTTTTAGATGAGGAACAGAAACAAAGGACAATGTCCTTACAGAGATGGAGATATCAGACTGAATTGTTTCATTTTAATTGTGTACGTAGGCAAGAAATGTATTTTTAAGATAATTTTTAAATACAATCAGCTTCCATTTTCAATTCTTTCTTCTTACCAAACAGGTTTGAGACACATCCTAATGCTTCTCTTACAGCAGGTAAAAAGGGCAAGCAGGAGTATGGCAATATTCACTACAACGGGGCCATGGAGGTGCTGATGGGAAAGGATCTGCATACTCAGAGCAGAGATAGAACTTTAGATTTTAAGTATTTTAAAGCTTCTAGGATGGCAGAATCAGAAAGCTAAGCACCTAGGAGGAGGAGCTGCCTCAGGCTGGCATGTCAACTAGAGGGCTCCTTCTAGAGCCACCTACCTAGCAGGTAACTTCATACAGCTAGAGGGTAGTAAACCATGCACACCACCACCTCTCTCTCCCCCATTCATGTAGGTTCCAGAATCAGCTCCGGGTATAGGCACTTGTCTGTACTTGTAGACCTGCACAATTCAAAAAGAGCAGGCCTTGGCAAGCTCAGGTGCATCCAGGTTTAGGCAGCAGTTGTGATGTTTATTTTGAAGGTTACAATTTTGTTTTATAGACCTTTTGTTTTAGGCACTGAAGTTCTTTATTAGAGTTGGCAGTTTATATGGAAGACAGACCTTCTTGGTGTCACTCAAAACATAGGATATAATCATGGATATGCAGGAAGAAGTCCATAAAACTGCAGGGACCTGTAATAAATCATCTCTTTTGCTCTCCAGATCCCACCATTCTAATGCTGACTTCTGCTTGTATGGAAGTGAGAAAGATTTTTACCCAAACTAGTGTATATATTTTGTACTTGCACAAATCCGAAATCACATAATCACAGAATCATGGAAAATGCTGAGCTGGAAGAGACTCACAAGAAACAGTGAGTCCAACACCTGGTCCTGCACAGGACCATCCCCAGGAATCACAACATGTACTTGAGAGTATCATCCAAATGCTTCTTGAACTCTTGGTGCTCGGTCAGGATTGGTGCCGTGTAGTACGATAGTTTGCTGGATTTTGAGCATAAGCCTGTGAGATAAGCCACTAGCAGCTTTATTAGGGAAGAATTTTGCCTTACAGATTAATGCAAGTAGCAATCTAGTTTGAAACACCAGTGGATGGAGTGTAGGAATGAACATTAAAGTGTAGCTTGTTCAAGCTTTTGCTGGTATTTGCTGCTGAATGGAGCTTTTAGTGATAACTGTGAGAAACTTCAAATAACAGCTTTAAGAATTTTCCTGACAATGAACCTAGAGAAAATACCCTGGTATTACAAGTTATTTTCCTTTCAAAATAGTCACACATTAATCATATATATTATAATGAGTAATGTAACTTCTTCACTCATGAAAATTCAGTTCCTATCTTTCTAATGGTTGAATGTGGATTCAAATCACAGGTGACAAATACTGTTTTCAGTTATCATTTTTCATTGATTTTCTGTTAGAAGTCTTTTATTTGAACTTTATTGGAATGATTAAGACAAAAATATGTAGGTGCTCAGAGAATGTATCTGTTTTGCCGGTCACCCAGAGTGAAGGAAAAAATAAAGACAATTTTTTTGAAAGAAAAAAAGCTAACAATTCCAATTCAAATCAATAAAATATTTCTTACAGTTCATGTATTGAATTCATCTAACTCAATGATCACTTGCAGTGTGAGCACCTACCTTGGAGCTGGTTATCTTAGGCCTATTTTTCAATAAATTGAGTGAACTAAACACTTCTAAGGTGCAAAAATCCAACACATTTTAGATATCTACTTTAAGAAGAAATTAATTCACTCTTTATTCTTTCTATTGACCATCAAATGACATCATACCTTTAGTCTGATTAATTCTATTTTACATGACAAATAAAAATAAACTCCATTGAATATAAGCAGCAGCTAGTGTTTTGAAGTGTTTTATCTGAAGGTTCTTTGGTTGGGTTATTTTGTGGGGTTTCTTGCCTTCCTGTGAAGCATTACACTTGTACCAGAGCTAGTTAAATGCATTGAAATCTCTTCAGTGATTGTTCTGCTAAACCGAAAACAGTGGACAGAGGAATATTTTTGCCCTGGGTCAGACTAGCTGAACTTTGGGATTTTTTTTTTTCTCTCTCTGTGATGTAGGGAATTAGCTCTTTTTGTATGCTCAGCTGGACATTTTTATTTGAGCTTCCCCATTCTTACAAGTGTCCTCTGCTGTCATTCCATCCCAGCCTGTTCCTGCAGTGTGTTACAATCAGGGTTGGGTTTGTTGTTGTTTAGAGGGTACTCTGGACTCTTGAAAGTGCCTTGTAGTGATGACGTGGTGTGACAAAGATGTAGATCCTCCTAAATTAGGCTTTTTTTGTCTAATGCAGCACACATAATGCTATGTTTACACAGAGAACTGTATTTTAGGGCTTGGTGTTCTTGAGCCCTCTGTTCCCATATTCCCACAAAAGCATGCAATACGGTCAGATAGATCTTGATCAAAAAATTCACTTAGCTGCAAACTCAAGAGTATTTAGGTTGCTGTCAATGGCATGAACTAGAATTAAGCACATATTTATTAAGGGCACACGAATTATTTGCCAGAAAGATCATACTTGGGCTTATAATTTTTCTTAGGATATTTCCTAGGTCCCTGCAGAAGTAAAAGCAAATGCAAGAAACCTAATAAATTCACCAAGTTTTATGCTAAAGCTGTGGAGCCCCAAAGAGATTTTATTTTAATACCATCTGAATAAAGCCAGTTTCACTGTAAATTTCCATTGTCTCAGAATAGTGATAGCACCTATTTTACCTGCTCATTAATATCTTTGTGTGATAAGTATGAGTACAGGGCATAAAAAAGAAGGAAGGTCACGAATAATAGGATAGAAAACAAATCAGAATGTTGCTCAAATTAATGTTAAAGATTTATTGTGAGATCATCATGTTAGTCTGGCCTCTTCACATCATGCAAAAGGGATGAAGCAGCAGAAGGTGTTATGTAGGAAGCTAAAACACTGCTTTCACAGGAGGATAATTTATCTGTCTTAAGTGCCACAGAAAACAGCCAAAAGCTTTCAATCTAGAGTAGTCCTCTTAGGCCCTGGAAATGGCAGGTGTATGTGCACCATAGCACTCAGATGGTGATGCAGAACTGAGCAATACCTTGCTACTTTGGGCAGCATGAGGTAAGGAAGGATATTTTTAGGTCTGGAAAGCTTTATAAATTTTTCCTGGGGACTCTTACTATTTGATCATTGCTCATAGCCTTTGAGTGTGACAGAGTCTGCACATTTCACTGACAGATCTCCATGTAACACCAGAGTTTATATAACTTAGTAATAGCTAAGTAATAGCTAATCTGGGAGCATCTTAAATTATAATACTTTACAAGTAGATGTTTTTGTGTTTTCCTTCCTGATTATATATTTCAAATCTATATACTGTCACAGGAAAGTAAATGCTGTTAAAATCTGAGATCTGAGACCATACCTGATCCTCAGTGTTTTCTCCTCTCTTAAACAGTAGTTGAAGAAGTGGGAGGTGATGCATTAAATCTTGTTAATACTTTTGGTTGGTTTATCCTTTCTGTTTTGACGTTGTATCTTGTATCTGTCATTTTTATAGAAGTACATAAAATTGGTTTAAGGAACATATTCAACTGGCATCTGATTTTTAACCAGTGTTGCTAATAAATCATACACAGTATGTATCAGTTCTAAAAGGAAAAGGCATGGATGTCCAGGACTTAT
>NW_020956132.1:194937-199460 GCF_003031625.1 Empidonax traillii | reverse complement strand
GTTTATAAATTCTTCTGGAAATCTGGCTTATAATAATGTAGGCATACAATTTCTACTTATTTTTTCTGTTACTTTGACTAAGCTTTAGACCAAACTTTAAAACCTGCTTTGCCATAAAGAGATTGCAAATTGCACCTGTTTATTCATTTTGTTAGAAACTCAACATCACTAAGCCTGACAATTTTTTTTCTACCATTAATTATTCTGATAAAAAGGACAAGATGAAAGGGAAGGTTTAGTTTCCTAAATTATCTATGGAAGTTTGTATCTGAAAGTTACAATGCCCCTTATTTCAAGTGGTATCCACAAGTATTTTTGTGCACCAAAGCTATATCCTTATGCTTTTGCTTTTTTGAGAAAACATCAGTTCTCTCACCTTTTAGGCAACTTCTAGAAACCTCCGTGACTGAGAATATTAAAGCTTACACCCAACAGCCAAACCAGTAAAGATGTCTTAAATGTGAGCAATGGAGAAAGAACACCTTGTCTCAGGAGGAGATCTTTGACGTGATAGTTTTATCATCACAAAAAGTGGTGAAACCATAGGCTGAGGCTGACCATAATTTCTGAGACTGAACTGATTCAGCTTGGACAAGAGAAGGCTCCAGGGGACCTTACTGCAGCTTTTCACTGTCTGAAGTGGGCCACAAGAAAGCTGAAAAGGCACTTTTTACAAGGGAATGTAGTGACAGGACAAGGGGGAATGCCTTTAACTGAAAACAGGTAGGGCTAGATTAGATATTAGGAAGAAACTCTCTTCTGTGATAGTGATGAGGCATTGGAACAGGTTGCCCAGAGGAGTTGTGCATGCCCCACCCCTGAAAGTGTTCAATGCCGACTTGGATGGGACTTTGAGTAACTTGGACTAGTGGAAGGTATCCCAAAGAGAATCTGTGGTTCTGTGATACTTTTACTGTTTCTGGAGGAATGGGATATTTCTTTTATAGAAGACTTTTACATAACACTTTGGGGATTCTTGCAATTTATATTTTGGACTTCTAATTATATTAAATTTAGGTGATGTTTTAAA
Source organism: Empidonax traillii (assembly GCF_003031625.1). Taxonomy (NCBI): domain Eukaryota; kingdom Metazoa; phylum Chordata; class Aves; order Passeriformes; family Tyrannidae; genus Empidonax; species Empidonax traillii. Next base: position 198,430 of record NW_020956132.1, on the reverse strand, counting down.
ACATTTAAGGCTTCACTTTTTCTTATTCTGATGAAGTAAATAACCCTTTTTTTGGTTAGCTATGAGCATCAAAAAGATCACCCTTCCTCTTTAAAGGGAAATGAACCGTTAAAGTTTCTGCATGTTTTCTGAGCTTCTTATATCTACATGGTCTGGTAATCTGGAACATGGATCTCTTGTACTTGCTTTTGCAAGGGGAATTTATATTTTGCTTGAAGCCTTGTAAAACTGTAGTAGTTTAGGTACAGAGATTTCCATTCACACATGAGAAATATACACAGATTTTTTTATTAGGAGTTTACACTTCTGTTTCAGAAAGAAATGATAGTGTGCCTGGTTTTTTTACCTCTTGTAACCAATACATTTTTAACACTTATGTACATCATATGGATGGAGGCTGACTTTCTGTTTTAAGAAGTAGCTATGTTTTTCATCTGCAGTCTGAGACAATAATCGTCTTTTATTGAGCTGTAGTGTTTGTCCTTCCTCAAGTATTTCAAATATTGCGGTCCTGTCCTCAAGTCATGACACTTTGTCACCTTTTATTTATTACTCTTACAAGGAATGCAAGCTGAAGGGGAAGTTAATTGCACAAGTCAGGCTCATAGGTAGAATTGAAATCAGGGTTTTCAAGAGAGGGAATATGACTGAACATGGTGGTGTGGTTACATAAACACTACTAACAGGTGTTTTTTTTCCGCTATTCCTACTTTGCAGACCAATTAGTAGCTTCTGTTTCAGCTAATTGTCTTTCAGAAGGATTTTCTGCAACACTGATTTTCTGGGAAGGTTCTTGTGCATGGAAGTTTATTTTGATAGACAGTGAATATTATTTTGCTTGTCTGGATTTAATTTATTTTTACTTGGTTTTGGGACCCTTCACTAAATGCTATTCCTTTGAAATTAAGCATGAATAATGAGCTAAATATCTCCGACAACTCCAAAGTTCATTGATACATTCTCAATCCATGTGATTAACATTTTCTGGCAACATTAGGATTTGCAATGTGGCTTATATCCAGTGCAGTAAACATATTATCTTAAGAATCAATCCAGAGTGTTCTGGCTGTATAAGTATTGGACACATTGGATAAATTAAGTAAACCCAACATCCATTAAACAAACTTTTACATTATTGTTTTCATACTTTATGAGCATAAAAGTTCACAAAACTTGAAAGCAAGCTAGATAACATAAAATTTAAGTTTTATTTGCATTTCCAACTCTTTGTCTTGCGTCACCTCAAAAAAACCAGGAGGTATTGAGAATATGGGTGAGGATTCCCTTTGCAGTACCGTTCCTAACACTTCAATGTAATAATGTAATTTATGGTGATAAAAAATGATAGATAGAAAGCAGAAAGTAGAGGATTTTTGTCTCAGAAAGAATATTTAAATTATCTAATATAGTGAAGACTATAGATTAAATTGTTCTATTCCTAAGGCAGGAATGAAACCAGTTACAGAATTATTCCTAGAATCCCATAAGTTTAAGCAGACTGTTGAGTTGAAGAGGTGTTATTTTTAGAGAAAAGTGAATATTTGGGTGTCTATTAAAAATAATAACATGTCCTGCTGATAGATGTAGTGAGTTCAACAATGCTTGAAAAAACCTGTCTTCTGTGCCATAAACTGTTTACTCAGCGGATTGACCAGTAGAGTAAGTCTGCCTGCATTTCTTGTGTCATTAGCACCTGGAAACGGGTTCTTCCCAAGCTAATGGAGGTGAGCCTTCTGCTGGGCTTCTGCAGATGCAGGGTTGTAGTACTACAGGCCATTCTTCCAAGCACACAAGTGTTTAGGTTAATTAAAGGACACTGGTCTGGATAGTATTTAACTATTAAAAATGAAAAAGAACTACTTCATTTCCACTGTGACATGTCAAATATTTCTTCTCTGTTACAGAGGGTTTAACACGTCTGATTTGGTAATTGCAGACCTGATCATTTAGTATTGTAAATTATGAGTTTACCTTATCTGGTCATTCCACTAGTGCCAACAGAGATATGGGGAATGAAACTGGTGTAAGAGAGAGGAGCTGGTACCATAAATTTAAAAAAAATATTCCTTGGTGGTCAATGCCCAAAGTGCTCAATGACTACTATAAATTTCAGCTAATTAATTTTCTTTTAAGCTTTTTCTCCTGCACATGTTCTATGGAGTAAATTATGGTGACTTAAAGCCATAAGACTGGAAAAACAAAAGACAAACTACAAGACAACAAAAAATACCAAATTTTAATTGCAATTATTTTTAAATTGTTCAGTGATTTTGAATGCAAAAATTGATGTCAGCTCCTGCAACTGTAGTTTTGAAAGTAAACAAATCTGAAAGCTTTGCCAAATTTTCTCTGCAAACTTTCCTAATTTCAAAAAACTACGTATGTAACTCGGGTAATGCTAATCTATGGTACATATTATGGCATATTTTTTTCTTGATACATATGCACCTATTTCTGTATTCACTTTGGTTAAGAATATTTCTGTATGTGTATTTCATCCTTTATTCTTCAGGAAGATTTTCTGTCCAATTTGTGTCTGTATGCATACCTGAGACACATTCAGTCAAAACAAATATAGCAAAAAAGGAAAAGAAAGACTTAAAGATTCTGATGTGCAATAGTGTTCATCCTTCTCTTTGCTATTAAAATAACAGAAGAAGCTATCAGGTCAGGTTATGGTTTTATGTCTCTGTATGTAGTCTGTATCTGATCTTTGCTCTTTCCTGAAAGGGTTTGGCCTAAATAACCCCAGTAGTACAAAGTCTTACATTCAGTGTCTTCTATTTTAGGTCTCCTTTCAAGGGAATTACTGCAGTTTTAACCTGCCTCTTGCTCTCTTTCCCAGAGTAAAGCTGTGTGATTACAGAGGAAGGGTGATAAAACACATCAGCTCTCTCTCTTAATCTTCTTAAAAACCCTAATAGATTTTAAAGATCAAATTTGGCAAATGTTAATTGTGCATACAGAATTCATGCTGGGAAAATCTCATTCAGAAAAAAAAAAATGGAGAAGGGAAAAAAGCTGAGTGCACAGCCGGACTGTTATGTAAGATGTTTATTTCCATCAAATCTAGCCCAGTGGAGACTACGCAGAAAATAGGCCAAAGCCACAGAGTTCTGACATTATAACATCACCTGAAAGGTCAAAGAAAACATTAGCACACTGAGAAATACTACTTTATAGTACTGATAATTTTGTTCTATACCTAATATCCTTTTTTTTTTCCCCCTACATGCTGGAATAGAGCCTGGTAGTTGTAAGCAAGCCTGGGCTGTTTTAAAATTTCCAAAGAAATATGTTTGTGATAGCACACATCATCACAGGAACATGGCTGTGAAAACTACTCATTGTTTTGATGACAAAATTAAAGCCAAGAGGGAAGGGAAGGGAAGGGAAAGGAAAGGAAAGGAAAGGAAAGGAAAGGAAAGGAAAGGAAAGGAAAGGAAAGGAAAGGAAAGGAAAGGAAAGGAAAGGAAAGGAAAGGAAAGGAAAG
>NW_020956132.1:185208-194327 GCF_003031625.1 Empidonax traillii | reverse complement strand
GAAAGGAAAGGAAAGGAAAAGGAAAGGAAAAGGAAAGGAAAGGAAAAGGAAAGGAATAGGAAAGGAAAAGGAAAGGAAAGGAAAAGGAAAGGAAAAGGAAAGGAAAAGGAAAGGAAAGGGTTAGATAGAAGATGAACAGTTGAAAAGTTGCATTTGGCGAAAATGTGACTTTGGAATTTTTTCTTAAAAAATTGAAACATCTTCCATACAGCTAACCTGAATGTATCTACTGATTCCTTAAAAAATTTAAATTCCTTTAAATGTCCTGGAACTTTCCTTTTTGTTTAATAACCTCACAGATAGAAACACTTCTCCAGCTCTCTCTATATTGTTGTCAGGCTCAGAATGGCACTGATGTTCTGTTCTGTTGTTGAAGAATTTACAGTTTTGCCAGGCATCCCATTACATTCAAGTGAATAGCCTCTTCTCATGTGAGTGCATTTATTCTAGATTTATTTTTGCTTTCATGCCTCTTCATATTTGGGGCTAGAATTAAAAAACTCAACAAGACAGCCAAAACAAAATCAGACAATTCTATTCATAAAAAGATATTAGGATTTATGCCTCAGTATAATAGTTTCTTACATCCTGGTTAATGCCTATTTTTTAAATCAATTTTGGTTTTTCATATGCTGTATATAATGAAAGTGAATACCAGGGGCATTTTAAGTGACCATATATAGATGTCTTGAGTACTGTTAATTCATGTGTTATTCCCTTCCCTGTGTGAAATAACTTATTTCAAGAATATCTTTTTTGCCAAGAGACTAGTGCCAGCTGTAAGAAGAAATACCACTGACCTGACAGCACAGGGAGGTCAGAAGAGGTACATCAGTTTTTCAGGCTCCAAGCTGCCGCTGCTGGGCAAGCAAAGCCTCCCAAGCGACAAAAACATGGGACCTGCACTGTAGATGGCTGAAGTCAAGGGAAATAAATCTTATCCCAAATATCCTTTTGTACCTGCATCTCTTCTGGGACAAGGAATCAACATAGCTTCTCACATGGAAACTTCTTTCAGGTACATATTTTTATATGTTGTATGGTGCCTGGCAAAACAAAGACTTCAAGGCTTCATTCATGTGGTGCAACATCTACCTCCCAGAAATCCTGAGCAAGTATCCTTATATCAGGATATTTTCCAGTTGAAGATCTATCCAGACCCCATTCTCAGTGACATTTCAGGTTTTTTACATTGATCTCTGCGATTTACACAGCTTTTTGAGTAAAAAAACCCACAAACCTCAACCTCCAAAGATCTTATTAACTTGAAGTTTAATTTCCTATTGTAAATTTTTATCTGAGTACTTTAAGTCTTTTGGAGAATGCAACCCACTCCTGCTTGTGTTCTTCTGATGGACACTTAAACACATGAGATGATTTCCTTAGTCACCTTCAAGGTCATGGCTATAGGTCTGTACTGCCTTCACAAACTAAAGGACCAATTTGTGCTCTTGTGAGAATCTCAAGGCACATATTCGTGTTTGTAATTTTATAATTCCAGAAGCATTGTTGTTGCAACTGAGGAGTGGAATCTGTAGATAACACTACAAAATATTTCTTTTACTTCCATGAAACCACCTGGCCTCTAAGCTCTGATGAGCCACACCCTTTCCTCTCTACGATGCGTAAACCAATGTCCTGGGCTGATGCTGGATTCTGAAGAGGTACCTTCAGCCTTCAAGTGCTTCAGGCAGCTCAGCCTTCTCTTTTGCTGCAGTTTTTCATAACAGACTAAATATATGTCCCACAAAGGTTGAAACTTTGCATATCAGGAAAGTAAGTTCTTGGTTGACTGTCATTTCCTTTAGCTCTGTCCCTTAGCTAAGTTCCTGTGGGATTTATTTGGATTAGAGTATATATGAGACAAAATGGAATTATAATAGGCATTTAAACAAAACCAACTTTGTCATGATTATTCAGTGATTTATAGCTGATATGCAGAGGACAAAGGAAGGCTAATTAAAAGAGGATAATTTTGTACATAAAACCTAAACAATCCTGATGCAATCAAAAGTAAACTGATGCGTGCATTTTCTTTGCAATGGTAGAATCACTAGTATCTTCATATTGGACTCTTTATAGGGATCCTTTTGATAACTGTTTTATCTTTCCAGCTTCTCTCAATCATTATTTTGCTGATCAAGTGAAATAACTGAACAATATAAGCATACTTCAAAGGCCTTATTTATCGAAAGGCTGCAGATCTTTATGCTTGTCCTTTCAATTTTTATGCGTTTGACAGTGAAAGCTGGGCCTATAGAAGTGTTAAGAGGTTTCATTCTGTTATCTAGTGTTCTGCTTTCATCTTCCCAACTTCTGCACATCATACAGACTAATGTTTTGTGTTACAGAAGGTTCAATTTTTGGAGGTTTCACACAGCAGCTATAGATGAGATTTTCCAATACTGATTCTCTCTCCTCCCATTTCTTTTCTTTCCGTGTATGAGTCACGTCTGTCTGAACTACGAGCCAGCACACTTTTCTTGATCTGGCAGATTGCATTAGAATCACGTAGTACTGGACTTCGGGTTATTGATGAGCAGCAAACTTACTACACTGTTACCAGACATTTCTTCTTCTGCCACAGACATCTCCATTGACAAATACCCATGTGGAGACACAGAACCTGCTGCACTACGGGGAAACTTGTGCTGCCATTGTTTGAATGCACGTTAGTAAAATTACCCTCTGTCTCTAATGTCCTTCAGAACTAACAAAGACATTGTTAAGCCACTTTTGACATGAGGTGCACCTATTAGAAAAGACAAAAATGAACTTGAGGTCTGTTTCAGACCTTTGCTTCTATGATAAACAATTAGGAAAACCAAGTGCTCCATGAATACTGATGCAAGTGTAGTGATTTAAATGAGATCAAATTTCAAGAATCTTGGTCAATCTAACACAGTAGCATTCAACCTCAGTTTAAAGTGCCTCTTTCTCAGTAAAATCTGAAGATGACTTACCACATCATGAGTGGAAATAAAAACAGTTTCGATAGATTCTCATGGCTGGGGGGCAGTGAACACTGGGGTACACAACAGTAGTATGTGGTATTGATTTGTCAGTAGCATGTTATGTTATTCATCAGAGCAATTTTTTGTCTTATATTGTTATTTTAAAGGAGTTGTTGGCGAGTGATATCCTTTTATGACAGGAATGTGTGCAGAACTATAATATTATAAATCTTGAAAAGTATGCACTGAAAAGGAGGGTAAATATTGTAGTATTTTAATGAAGTGATTGTGAAGTATGACTGAGAAAAATTAAAAAGACTCTAACATATAAGCCAAAATAAAGCAGTACAGGTAAAACAGGTACAGCTGAATGACTAAAACTCTTTCAGAGTTGAAGAAATCTGGTGCAAGATACAATAAGCAACAGAATTCCTACATGGAAGTCACTTAGTTCTCCTTCTGAGGAAGAGCAGTAAACAGGTTCACCTTGGAAGAACAGTCACTTTAATCTCCTTTCATAAAGAGAGACATGAAATGCAAGAAGGAAGTTTCAACTTACAAGCAATGGATTGCCTTCTAGAGCTAATAGTATTCCCCATGGACAGTATAGGACATACACAAGAGGCAACAGTGGAAAATTTCAAGAAAAGAAATCCATTTGTGTTACAGAACAAAACATCTTCAGGATGAGGATGGTTAAGCACTGGAACAGGCTGCTTAGGGAAGCTATGGGTAAGGCTCTGAGCAAATTCACCTCACTTTGAAATTAGCATTGCTAATTGGTCAGACTAAAGGTTGGACTGGAGACTCCAACTAAAAACCAACCTCAGTCTTTCTGTGGTTCAGTGTACTTTTAGCTTAGGTACTCTGCCTCCACCCCTCATCCAAAATCTTCTTTTTACAGTAGTACTTAACCTGGATATATTTACAGGTGTACTTGGTCACTGATCTTGCTATGAGTGTTTGAATGGATAAAACTAAGAGTATTCATGGAACAGGGTTGTATATATATATGTGGATATTGATACAATCTTTTCCCTATCCTACTTTTCCTCCCTCTATAAATGCTTGAAGATTTTTTATTTTTTTTTTTTTTTAGAACTCCCATTTGAATTACAGCATTTGCATATTACAGCCTTTATCTTACTAACTGATCTCTGTTGTGCAGTTTCCACTGATACGGAAATAAAAATATTTGTGATCTTTTTCTATGCTCATCAAGAAAATATCATGAAAATGACTCAAAAGAAGACAATCTTTTTGGTGACTCAGCAGAGGCTTGCAATTTTTGAAAGGGAAAAGTAACTGTTTGAATGATATCTATTGATGTTCAGAGACTGTCTCAAGGATGAGTCAGTAGAGCTGGCAAAAGTCACTTTAAAAACGCCAATAGAATGTTGTTGTCCTTTCTGTTTGTCATTACACAAAATGAAATATTACCTTGAGGTAATTTTCACATACTAGCATTGCACTCTCCTACACTACACTCCATGCAAACTGTATTTACTACTGTAATTCAAATGATTAAAGATGTATTGTTTATGTACATGTTACAGAAAGTTTTTTTCAGAGATAGTAAAAGCCCGTACAGCCTCTGAGAAAATCTGCAAAGCCTTGCAGGACCAAGTTAAATTTACAGCTACATAAGTTCAGTACAAAGGATATTTTCAGCTATATGAAGGACAACACCTGCAATTTTGTGTATGCTAACCCTAAAGAGACTGTACGTTCTCTTTTCATAAAAATATATCTATATATGTGTGCCTAATTTTACCCGTGGCATGTACTCTCTTTTCTTCAAAAAAGTGGGAAGGTAGAGCAATTGGTACTACTTAAAAGCTTTAGTACATGTTAGATAAGAGGACAGTGGACTAGCTGTGCTGCCAAGGTCAACAGGTTGTAATCAGCAGCACAAGGTCCAGCTGGAAGCCAGTCACTAGTGATGCACTTCAGGGATTGATACTGGGGGTAATACTGTTGAAGCTCTTCATTAGTAATCTGGACAACGAGGCTGAAGATAGTCCAACATGTTTGCTGAGCAGCTGATGCACCAGATGGGCATACTGCTATTCAGAAGGACCTCAACAGGTAAGAAATGGTCTGACAAGAACATGATGAATTTCAATAAAGGCAAATACAAAGTCCTGCACCTCAGCAAGAATAACCCCATGCACCAGCATAGACTAGAGGAAATCTGTCTGGAAAACAGCTTTGAGGACAAGAAGCTTGGGGTCCTGGTGGACAACAAGCTGACTATCAGTCAGCAATTTGCCCTTGCAGCAAAGATGTCCAACATCATCTTGGGCTGCATTAAGGAGAGCTATGGATCAAGAAAGATGATCCATCTGCTCAACTCACTGTGAGAGACTGCACTGTTAATGACTCAAACAACCACTTGCAGTAACCACCCAGGTGCAGAGGGCCTACACACCCATCACTGGGAGCTACAGCTGGGTGTTGAATAAGATAAAGGAAGAGGTTGGTAAGAGGCAAATCCTGTGAGCTGGGAATGTGCCTTTTATCATGCTGAAATCCTTACACAAGTGGCTCAGGGAGTCAAAACTCCCCTCCAAAGACTTACTGGGATGTTCACACACAGCCTTGAAGGTATTCATCCCTGTTAATGGGCTGCAACTGACTCAACTTCGCTCATGTAATAGGCAGCTGTATTGTCTTAGAAGGTGTCAAATTCTCCTGAAGTATCTTGTGATCCAGTACTACATCATCCAGTGTAAAACTCCCTGTGCTGAGGGAGGTACCTGGACATTCCCACCCAGCCTAATCATAATATAAATCCAGTGGACTCTGCGTTTTATGGGCTTCCCCCACCACCTGATGGTTCCCAACTGTAACCATCACTTAAGCAAGACTGCAACCATCACTTCAACAACTCTGGAACTCTCACCAATAAGACTAGAAGTAGAGGACCAACAGGATGCTTTCAGAATCCATGGAGTGGTGATATTTTTCTACTTAATCTGTCTCTCTGTTTCTCTCTTTCTTCCCCTCCCCTGCTTTTCCCCATTTCTTTCTCTCTCTCTCTCCCTCACATTTACCATAAAAAAAAATTCATACTATAGAATTTGGCATATGGTCTCATTTGCACCTTATTTGGGCAGAGACATCTGTCTAATAATTTTAATGATCATAACAATCACCCCTAATGAGACATAGTTGGAGTGCCAGATTGAATTCTGGACTCCCCAGAAAAAGAGAGACAAAGCCCTACTGAACCTAGTCCGTCAAAGAACAGGGGAAATAGCAAGATATTGAGTATCTCATAGACAAGGAGAAGCCGAGAGAGGTGAGGCTGTTCAATCTGGAGAAAAGAAACTCATGGGCTGTATCAAAAGAAGTGTGAACAGCAAGTTGAGGGAGGGAATACTGCCCCTCTACTCTGGTCTCATGAGATCCCAGCTGGAGGACTGTGTTCAGCCCTGGGGCTCCAAACATAGGAAGGACATGGAACACTTGTAAGAGCTTCTCAGAAGGTGATAGGAGAAGGTGGAATGGCTTTAACTTGAAGAGGGTAGGCTTAGATTAGATATTAGGAAGAAATTCTTTATTCCAAGGGTGATGAGATACCAAAATGTAATGTCCAGAGAATCTGTGGCTTCCCATCCCTGAAAGTGTTCAAAGCTAGGTTGGATGGAGCTTTGATCAGCCTGGTCTAGAAGAAAGCGTCCCTGGTCCTTGCAGGGGATTGGACTAGATGACCTTTAAAGGTCCCTTCAAACTGAAACCATTCCATGATTTTATGACTGTTTTGAAACAATATAGAGGTTAAAAGACAAAATAATAGGGAATTTATGAGCTAAAGTAACCATTCTTTAGGCAAAACTCCTGGAAAATGCACTAATATGATAGAAATGCTAAGCTTTCGAAAGGTTTTTGCAACAGGCCGTGCAACATAATGCAAAATGATATCACTTCTGCAGATATGGAAATGCGATACTTCAGAAAATATAAACAAAGGTTATAGTTTTCTATTAAAGCTGAAAGATTTCTAGTATAATTTTCATAAAACCATATTACTTCTCTGTAGAAGACTTGGCTGCTCATATTATTCAGATCCTCAAGAGTAGTGTTAACATTCATTTTTTTATTCTTATTATTTTTGGCTTTCTTTTACTTTCACTCATTGAAAAAAAATGAAACTCACAATAATGATAAAATTAATTCAGAGTTCTTGTATCTAGTTACTAGAGCATGCCTTGTATCTGTCGTGGTCTTTTAGGCCTCAGAGAACTAGCAAATGCTTTTAGCCTTTGTGACTCCTTACAGAGAACACATACATTACTGTCTGGTTTTATACACACCTCATGAGAGTGCAGTTCTTTTTTTAGTCTTTGGTATTCGCTCTGAGATATAACAGCTAAAACCATTATTAAACTTCAATTCTAGTGTAGGATGGCAATCAAAGATAAAAGAGTTAGGGTTTTAAAAATTTTGATTGGTATAAGAATTTTCAAAAATGAAGTAAAATAAATTGAAATAAAATAATAAAATAAAACAAAAAATCCACCCATTGTTCTACGAGATCATCTGAAAGCATACTTACTATGTTTGACAGATACTTGACAATCAGGAGGGTATGTGATTATCTCATTGGTGGAATTACATACAAAGAGCATCATCCTGTTGTGTAAAACTCTTCTGATGCGCTTCCCCAGGCATAAAGTATAGAGCCTATCTGCCAGCCAAGCAACTGCCGTAAGTGAACTTCAGGCATCACTGTGCTTGGTATAGGAGAATGTTTAAGTGCTGTATATGCTGTGGCTTAGTCGGTCTGTGTCTTCCCTCTTTGAGGAATTCTGACATTAATAAGTGTCTTCCACTGAATCTAAACCAGTTGTTACTCTCTATAAGAGCAATATGTAAAACCAAGTTACTACTGTGATGTATTTCACAGCTAATAATTCTCTTCTGCAACTTCAAAACTCACATGAATCCAGTGGTTTTCTCCATTATTTATTTTTACAGAAAACCAGATGTGCCAGTGGTCATACAATGCACAGCAACTGGAGAAAAAAGATTCAGACTACGCACTGGTTGCTCCTTCTTCACTTTGATGTTTGTCTAACAATTGTCAGTTAAGTATAGGAATTTGGTATCATGTCTTTCTTCCTTTGTATTATGCTAAGCTCTAAAAATCTAATAGTTATAGTTAAACAGAGGTTGCAGGAAACTTCAGTAGGTGCTGTGAGATTTTCTGCTATAAAACTGCACTTTTTCAGGAGGGGTTCAGTTACATTTTAGCATGATGCTATTTATGTGCATTTATTTCTCCTCTAAAAGTTTGCAAAGGGCAAACTAGGTAATGTGATTAAGTAGCTGAACACACTAAAGGTTCCAAAAACTAGGTCATTATTGAGATTAACGACTGGATTAAAAGGATTTAGGAGAGTGGTAGGATTTTGATTTGCATATTACTCCAAAGACCTTTGACTTATGTAAAGCTTCCTCTTAAAGACTATCAAGCCAAAGTATTACATCAAGCAATTTAGTTGTCACAAATTACTCTTCCCTATTCTTTGACCTTGTGTGTTATTACCCATATTCCTACACTGGAATTATTTTTCATAATTCAGCACTTGGATTGCTCCTTTGGATGTAGCAAATGCAGGGGGAGAACTAATGTGAAAGAGATAAGTTGTAAAATAATTAAATCTTATTATGTATGAGCTATGGGATTCTTGAAGGATTTCACCTGAGAGCATTTTAGCCAGCTGCTAAAAAAGGAGACCTTGTTTAACAGCAGAAACCAGCAATTTAATCAAAATAAAGCCTCCCACAAAAGCCTCACAAATTTATTCAGATTAATCTTGGTGCCACTCCACAAGAGTATACATAGATGTATGAGAAATGTATGTAAGAGCTCAAGCCTGTAACTGCTTTGGACAATCAAACTCGGGGGTCTGCATGGCTGAACTCACCTATTTAGCATTAGCTAAAGGAAAAAATTAGTTTTAGGGGTTACTTAGTATAAAAGCCTCTCCATTGTCAGCATGTGCTTATGGTTGTTTATGGTACTTGTATAAAAGAAGGTGGGGGTGTGCTTCAGTGGAGGCAATCTAGCACAGACAAATGTGATTGTGGGAAAGAAGACAGATGACATTCTGCAGATGAGGAATTCTGTATGACATGACATTTGTGACAATAAGC